>NC_049214.1:27988788-28196288 GCF_013347855.1 Anguilla anguilla
AGGGAATGCTTGTCAGGGTAATAGCATCATACATCAGTGGCAGTGATAACAAAATGACATGGCATACCACAGCACTACTGGGAGAAGCCAACACCTCATCTACTCCCAGTCTGCTCCTATCTACTCCCATCTACTCCCAGTCTACACCCGTCTACTCCCAGTCTGCTCCTATATACTCCCAGTCTACACCCATCTACTCCCAGTCTGCTCCTATATACTCCCAGTCTACTCCCATCTACTCCCAGTCTGCTCCTATATACTCCCAGTCTACTCCCAGTCTGCTCCCATCTACTCCCAGTCTGCTCCTATCTACTCCCAGTCTACTCCCATCTACTCCCATCTACTCCCAGTCTACTCCCATCTACTCCCATCTACTCCCAGTCTGCTCCTATATACTCCCAGTCTGCTCCCATCTACTCCCAGTCTGCTCCTATATACTCCCAGTCTGCTCACATCTACTTCCAGTCTACTCCCAGTCTGCTCCCATCTACTCCCAGTCTACTCCCATCTAATCCCATCTACTCCCAGACTGCTCCTATATACTCCCAGTCTACTCTCATCTGCTCCCAGTCTACTCCCAGTCTGCTCCTATCTACTCCCATCTACTCCCAGTCTGCTCCTATATACTCCCAGTCTACACCCATCTGCTCCCAGTCTACTCCCAGTCTGGTCCACTCTATTCCCAGTCTACTCCTACTTCTACTCCCATCTACTTCCAGGATGACATCTACTCCTGAGTTATTCAGTAACTTTCTCCGAATTAATTAGTAGGATCAACAAAAAAAAAGCAATATTTTAATGCCATTTTACATTAGGTGTTTGCTTACACATTCTTGGAAATGGGAAAACAGGGCAGTTATATCGATGCCAGTCACCATCATGAGGAGAACGTTGTGTATTTCCTCAATTTCCATGACTTTAAAGGATTTCCCCTTATTTTGATAGATCACACAAAGGCTTTGAAAATTGGTTTTCTTCAAACCGCATAAAATTTCAGATGGCTGAAGGGTATTAAAAATGCTCATGTCAAAGCATTTATGCAATAAAACCACAAAGGTCAGGGCCATTAATTTATTTTATATGATGTACCAATGTCTCTGTGGATCATATAAACTCCAGGGCCAAAACCATGTACTACATACTAGGTACTTAAAATATGTACTGCGTACTGCTTTAGCACGTTATTTAGTATGGATGTCAAGTATGTGGTATTGTTCAGTGCTTGTTTTTTCAATTTTTCAGTGTGATACTGTCTACATGTCAGTATATTTCTCACCATACTTTCTTTGTTAGTATGCTTGTAAAACATTTTTTTAAGCATGTGGTTTGCCAGGAATATAGGCATACTTTCTACTTGTTTAAGTCAAGCAGATAAGTTGGCTAACATTTAAAGTCTTATAGACAAATCTTCAAATCAATTCTGAAATGAACTGCTAGCCAGTGTAAACTTGGCCCGGACGGGGGCGATGTGCACTGCTTTGAGGGTTTCAGTCAGGACCTTGGCAGCGACTCACTGAATGAGATACAGTAGCTACTGTAAACCACCCTGGAGCGCATCGGTGTAATCAAGCCGAGAAGAGCTGCAGGCACGCGTGAGTTCCTCTGCGTCTGCTGTGTTGAGTAAGGGCCCGAGTCTAGAAATGGAAAAGTGGAAAAGTTTTTAAGATTTGTTTGATATGGCTAGTGTCAAATTTCACTCTGAAGTTTGTTACTACAGGGGAGAGGGGGAAGGTTCTGACCACTTATGATAGGGCTGATGTTGCCAGGGTTTTCTAATCATTATGGCTTCAGAGTTACAGCGGTTAGGCTGTGGAAGCTGTTCCCTCATCCATTATCTGATCTCCTCTGAGCAGCAGCTCAGCTTTTTTAAAGCAGAGGCAGTGTTGGGCATCGGAGTCAATAACAGGTATGCTTTCTCTTAGTTCACTTGGCTGGGCGCTCTGCTACAATGAAAGTAGGCCTAAATCCAAAAAACCATGAAGGAAATTGGGCACTCAAAAAATAAAAATGATACAAGACTTGCCTTGGGTTTACCATTTGTTTTTTTAGGCTACATTCAGGCTAACATGTGATGGCAAAAGCACCAATTGCAATGGTACCAGCTTCTTTTTGTAATCCTCATGTGTATGGGATAGGTTGTCACATGCACAATTATATATGCAGAAAAACACAAATGATAAGATAAGATATCTAATCCTATCTGACACAACACAGTGTTATTACTGACACACATTATTACTAATAATAAACCTTACAATATTAATGTTTACAAAAGTGAATAGTCTCAGAATAGGTCTCACGAACCAGAACATGTTTGGAAAATAAAAAAAACATCCTGGCATGTCACATATCTCAAAAGGAAGGACTGCAAAATACCAGCTAAATCATATCAAGACATTTATCAAATATTCTTATATAATATATAATTCTTAAATAATCATTGTTTACACCTTGTGTTCGCATAGTATTTACTTTGTAAATCCAGAACATTTCTCTGTGATGGTAATTTGGGAAGAACCTGTTCCAGGCCAACATAGTTTAATGAGGAGCTGGGGGCCATATTTCCCCTCAAAGTAATGTTTAATATTCTGTGTTGCCTGGAACTTTTTGGTTTGGCCTTCATAAGGGCAGGTAAGCACATAGATAATGTTAGTAGAAATACAGCTGATTAATTTTTTGTGGAAAAATCTTTGAGCAATAAGTAGATGTGGAAAGAATTTGCAATTGGTGTTATTATTACATTGCCTGCATCAGCCACATCAGTAGTTGCTATTAATGAAAACCAAGTATCTCGCAATTTTGGAGCTCATCTGTATACAAAGATAGGAGGGTTTGAAAACATGTCCTTGAGCATGGGTTCCATTTGTGGGGATGGGCAGTATAATCTCAGTATAAGTTGTTGTGTTTGATCAACACAATAGTTGTAGTCTACAACGGAACACAGTCTCGGGGAACCCCTAGACCAGGGGTGCATCGCGCAGAGCAGTTTATCATCCACATAGCAATGAAAGTGAATGTTGCATTGTCTTCCTATCTGTCCAAGGGGGACCAGGTAAAGTAGGAATTAAATTGGTCCCACAACGGACCCTTGGGGGACAACACAAGTGACAGCTCATATCACTTATTTGGGCCTCTCCTAGGAGATGATGTCTATTCATCATGTATGAGGCAAACCAATGTAGAGAAGTTCCGCATAGTGAAATGCATTCCCTTAGAGAACATGTAACAATCCTCAGTGTCGAAGGCAGCGCTGAGATCAAGGAGGAGTAAGATGAATGGAGACCTAAAGTCGGATGCCATAAGCAGGTCGTTATTGACTTTAACTAGCGCGGTTTCTGCATTATGAAACGGTCTAAATCCAGGCTGGAAACTTTCATTGAGTTTCTGAGACAATCGATGTGACTGGAGCTGGGCTGAAACAACCATTTTCAGACTTTAGAGATGAAGGGGAAGTCTGAGACAGACTGTAGGTTGAGAAAGATTCATATTCAAGGCAATGACTGCGAGTTTGAACTGAGAGGAGACAGCAGCTAAATCAAGGGATGTTGAGGTTGGTAACCAATTGTGAGAGACCAGGTGAGCAAGGATTTCAGCAGGGGTGAGGGAATGAGGTCAAAGAAACACCTCCTTAATTTCATCACTTCATTTCAAGTACAGAGCACATCACAGACAGTGTACCAACCACTTTTTCATTCAGTTCAATTCAATTTGGTTATATAGTGCTTTTCACATAGCAGCTTTTCAGAGATCCGGGCTTGAAAAAAAAATTTAACCTGAAATTCCAATGATTAAAGTAACAGGAACAATATGAGTTTAAGACACAGCAGGAGGTAGAAGAGGGCAATTTCAGGCAGCTTTTTTCCAGGAGAAGATTTGGGGGCAGTGGTGAAAGAACTCCTGACTGTTTAGATAAAGAATTCATATTACAGAAGAATTCACCCAGAGCAAACTCGGGTTCATTACACCCGCTGGGCCTGTATGACAATGCTAACAACCCGCTGTGTGTGCTTCTGCAAGTGAGCTGCCACTTCACACGGTTACCTCTGATTCATACAGGTCTGCATTCAGATACGTGCGTGCGTGTGTGTGTGTGTGTGTGTGTGCGTTTATGTGTGTGTGTGCGTGTGTGTATGTGAGAGAGAGAGAGAGAGAGAGAGAGAGAAAGAATTTCATTACATTCCCCTTGCAGAGGAATGATTCAATTTTCCTTTTTGACTTTGCAGTGAAGGGCATTGATATATATTGTGGTATTAGCCTAGCAAAGCAAAGCCTTGTGTATAAGATACTTTTTTGAGTGGCTTATAAGCCATTTCTGCTCATCTATTAAATTGTGCAACTCTTCGCCAATATTTATGGATACTTCTGATATTTTTCAGATACATTTTTACTCACAAAATAGGCTATGCTTTAAGAGAGAAACCCTGAAGAGTATGATATAACTGAATTTGTTAAAAGAGCGATGAAAGGGAAAGAAAATATATAATGTACCATAATCCGTTACCACCATCTTACTCTGTGTGATAGCGTATATTTTACAGTATGTAATTTTATCATATCTTATTTCCATATTACAAGCGTGACAGTACTTTAGCTGTTGTATTTTCCATTACACGTATTATATTTTGGCTTAAACTGTCTTTCATTTTATTTGTAAATAGCAGTCTCACGGACACCACAGTCTCCCACATTCTGCAGTATTTACAGACTCCCACCGAATGGCATCTGCATATTCCTTTAAAGTTAGAGGCGCGTTTTTTGGAGGCCGGACAGCTGGTGCCGGGCCAGCGCGCAATTTCAGGGGAGCGGCGGCACATCGCCTTCTGGAAGTTTCCTTGGCTCCGAGGCAGAGGTTCTCCCGCCATCTGGCATCTGAGCGCCCCGCTCTCTCTCTCTCTCTCTCTATCTCCCTTGCGCTCTCTCTCTCTCTCTCTCTCCCTCTCTCTCTCTCTCTCTCTCCCTCTGTCCCTCTGCAGAGATTCGCGAGGCGTTCAAAGTGTTCGACCGCGATGGGAACGGATTCATCTCCAAGCAGGAGCTGGGCACCGCCATGCGCTCCCTGGGGTACATGCCGAACGAGGTGGAGCTGGAGGTCATCATCAAACGGCTGGACATGGACGGTACCCGGGGCTCACCGACGCATCGCGCTGCGCTCCCTTAGCAGACGCTCTCATCCAGAGCAGCGTGCAGAAGTGAAGAACATCATCATTAGTCTCAGGAACACTTCAGGGCAATATCGCAAAGGCACAAAAGGCTCTAATTTATAATCAATGAGCGTGAAGTTGGCCAAATAAACCAACAATTAGGTCAATGGTTCTCTACCCTGGGCCTGGAGATCTAGTGTCCTATCAGTTTTCACTTCAACTCTAATTTGGCACACCTGATTCTACTAATTAGCAGCTCAACGAGATCTCTGGCAGTTGAATGAGGTGTGCTTTGTTTAGTGTTGGAGGGAAAACCTGCAGGATGGTAGATCTCCAGGAACAGGGTTGGTTACCACTGAATTAGGTGAATGAAAGCGAATATCTCTACACAGTTGACCTTAAAGGGGGGGAGGGGGGAGCACTACCATTTCATACACTTACAGGATGGTCTCTACCATCTCACACACCTGTTCACCTGCAGGAGGGGGCTGTCTCATCTCAAACACCTGTAAACCTGCAGGAGGGATTGTACCATCTCACACTGCTGCAGGATGGGATATACCATCTCACACACAATTTTTGAGGATTGCTGGGAAAAACTAGAAATACCGCTTCACGGTTGTATGCCTCCACCAACCAGTAGCCAGTGCTCTACGTGAGGTCATAGTGACCTTGACATTTGACCACCAAAATCTAATCAGTTCATATTTGAGTCCAAGTGGACGTTTGTGCCAAATTTGAAGAAATTCCCTCAATGCGTTCCTGAGATATCGCATTCACGAGAGAATGGGACGGATGGACGGACAGACGGACGGACAAAAACAAAAACATAATGCCTCCAGCCACGGCTGTGCCGTCGCGGAGGCATAAAAACCCACAAATCTCAGACTTCATATCAAATTATTTCTGATATCTTTGTGTTTAATGCAAATTATGAATAATTTTCTGTTCTTAAATACTCTTTGTTCCAAAAGGTGCACATCGATGGACTTTGTTGCCTATTTAGCTTCATTTAGAATTGCTGATATTTTTTTTTAGCCATCTGTTATGCTGAGGAGATGTCATGTTTGCTCCTGTTGATTGACAGGTGACGGCCAGGTTGATTTTGAGGAGTTTGTCACCCTGCTGGGCCCCAAACTGTCAGCCGCAGGGATGCCTGACAAGTTCAATGGAACAGACTTTGATTCTGTGTTCTGGAAGGTCAGCCTCATCCCTCATCCCCGCCCTCTTTCCTGTGCAGAACAGATTAAAACCCTGTCCGAACCCTCTGCGCGAAAAACATCTGTATTCATGGGATGTCATTTTCCTTAAGATACCAGCCCATCTATTTAAAATTGACTAAGTGAAAGAGACGTGCCAGTGGTCTTATCACATTTTCTTTCTCTGATATCATTTCTTATTATAGAAATTTTCAATTAGTCAAACCCAAATGAGCTTTTGTCTTGAAATAATGTAACTTGGGAGCAGCAGAGTAGAACACACTATTATCCTTTATAAATACATATGGATTACAGGTATGAACAGTTTAAATACTACTACTACTACTATTATTAATAATAATAATAATAATAATAATAATAATAATAATATTTGTCGCCTCACAGCAAGAAGGCTCAAATCCTGTATGAAGTGTGCATGTTCTCCCCATGTCCATGTGGGTTTCTTCTGGGTAGTCAGGTTTCCTCCCACAGTCCAACGACATGCAGGTTAGGTTAATAAGACAGTCCAAATTGCCCCTTGGTCTGAGCTTGTGAGTGTATGTTGTGTGTGCCCTGCGATGGACTGGCAAATTGAGTGTATTATTATTATTTTTGTTATTATTATTATCCTTACCTTGAATAACAAGCTTTATAGACTATGCGTTTTTCAATTACTGAAACATTGTTCTTTTTAAGCAATCTTCTGGTGAAGGAAGAACCCAGTCATTTAAACAGTAAACCACTTAAACTGAGAGCAGGAGGAGTAGCACTCAAATCTGAGTTTGTAGATTATGACAGCAGTCACTGAGTTCCAGATACTGCCGCCGTCACCCTGGCTGCAGGGTTTATCACTGTGAGCTTCAGACTCGGCCAGACTTTAGTGAGTCAATAAATAACATATCTAAAGACTTCCCTGTGAAACAACATCCTAGCAACCAAATGAATAAATGCCATGGGATGTTAATGTATATCCATAACGTATAGCCATACTTTTTCTCCCTCTACAAGTCCATCAATCAGTTTTAAAATAACAATAACAAACACCCGAAAGTAAGAAATATATCCTTTTTGACAACATTTCAGCACAAACCCTAAACAAATCGAAAAAATCAGGAATACAATCACATCCATCCATAAATCAGTTGAAGAGATGAAACAAACTACAAGAACAGTTTTTTTTTTTGCAAAGCATTATATCACTGTTTTTCAGTGAAAAGCCAATAAAACAACTTTTACATCTGTTGCTTCAGTTCCCAATGGCATTTATTTCAGCCCTCACTGTTCTCTGCAGGCCTGAAAGCCACAAATGTTAATACACCCACACGACATACACAATTCACTTCTGACTTAATTGTGTTGCCCTTGGAAACGTCTGTCTCCAAAACACTCAAAACTTTGCTGCCGTGTAGGTATTAATGACTTCCCATGAGCATCTCCTCCCCTGCGCTCCTGAGGGCACATACCCTCATTACCAGTCCAATCAACCAGCCTGGGTTTCCCCTCAAGACTTTTATAAGACTTTTAAACAAGACCTTCCAGTACTTCACCCTGCATTCAACAAGCAAAGCACTGTATCCTTCTACTCAGAGAGACTCGGAGAGAGAGACAGAGAGAGAAAGAGAGAGTGATAGAGAGAGAGAGACTCATAGTCAAATTACATGCATATTAAGCATATTATAGTTCTGTAAGTTGACAAACAATTCATTTTCCTAAACGTGAAATACAGAATATAGACCGATTTAAATGCGCTCAGAGACATTTCAGTGCATTGCTGGTGCTAGGAGGCTGTGTTGTGAAACACTGGGAGACTCTGCAGAGAGACTGCAGTGGTGCTGTCAGGAGGCCATACGGTGCTGCCATCGGCTGATGTGCTTTGCATGTTCTGTGGCTCCAGTGCGATATGCAGAAGCTGACGGTCGACGAGCTGAAACGGCTGCTGTACGAAACGTTCTGCGATCACCTGACCATGAAGGACATCGAGAACATCATCATGACTGAGGAGAGCCACATGGAGAGCTCGGAGTGCCAAGTGGATATCGACAGTAAGGAGCTCACGCCTTTCCCTTCCAAAAACCACTTTGACGATGTGGACACATTCTGCCTTTCTATAGAGATTTGGATCAGATATTGCTTCTAACTCTCCCTCCCTCTCAATCTTTCCCTACCCCTCCTTCCCTCCCTCCCTCGCTCCCATTCTGTCCTTCTCCCCATCCCTCTCCCTTTTCTCCCTCCTTCTCCCCGCCTCTACACAGCGAGCCCGATGCAGCAGGTGAAACACACCTGTGTGAGGAAGAGCCTGATCTGTGCCTTCGCCATCGCGTTCATCATCAGCGTCATGCTCATCGCGGCCAATCAGATGCTGCGCAGGGGCATGAAGTAGGAGCTTCCCCTTCGTCGCCGAAGGGACGCTCGCGAACGGACAGCTCTGTGAATCCCTGACCACGTCTTCCTCCCCCCCTCCCCCCGTCCGCTGTCTCCCGAACCAGAGCCCGCGCTCCCTCAGCCTCCTTCACCTGGAACGCTGGAACATCCCTGCACAGCCTGATCACGCAGCCATCACCTCTGCCATCAGCTCGTTTAGAGTGACACTTCAGTAAGAGTTGGGGACTGGACGGATCGATACCGAGACATACGGAAATAGGAGTGCGCTACGTACAACAGTGGCGCAGTCTGTGAGTGCAGCATGTAGCCTTGGCGTGACAGATCCCCTGCTGAGAAGATGGTATAGCTCATTCTGATGTCACACTGAGGGGCATCAGGAACCACTGCGGTTCGGGGGGAGAAACGGGAGATGGCGCAAAGAAACTGCGTTTATCGTCCGTCTTTCCTACGTCTCTTCTCTGTCTGTCATCTCTCTCTCCGTTTCTCTCTCCGTCTCTCCTCTGTTTTCCTTCCTGGTCTCTCCTTTGTCCGTCCATCCATTGTGGCGGTCTCATCCGATTCAATATGACAATTACCAAAATGATCCAAAATGCAAATCAGACTGAGGGAAAAGCATACCGATACTGCTACCAAATCAACAATTAATGCAAAAATGAGAAAATACATCATATGTATCATTTTACATTGATACACTATGCTATAATAATAATAATAATAGCTGCAAGCAGCAATTAAAGGGGCCAAGTGGCCACAAATATCCAACTGCCAGTGCTGTCACTTAATTTATTGCTTTGCGCTATGAAACCCACATATGTGCATAAGTACGTGTTGTAATCATATTATATAGATTTGTCCATTTTCAAGCTGAACACAGAAGGATACAATCAATAAATAGCGCTTCTATGCATACGTGCAAACACTGGCCATGTATAAATATGTTTTTTTATTGTGTACCTACACTGTGTACCTACCTTGTGGCCGTTTGGTGTAACTGCACTGTTTATGATACATATTTATGCCAGAAATCAGCGCTTGTGCATATTCAGTGTTTGGTATTTACAGTGATTAACAATCCCCAACAGTTTCAGACACAAGCTAACACATTTCAATTCAGATTTTTAACTCTTTATATTTCTGATAGTATAATATTGTGATACAGCAGTGTCAAGAAAAAACTAATATTTAACATTAAAGATCATATACTTTTCATTTTGAAGGTATCAGTTGCAACAACAATTGTACAAATCAAGATACTGTCATTGTGTATTAATAATATGCAATTATTATAAAATATTGCTTGTATGTCTGTAAATGAAAAGGGAAGCATTATTTTTTATTATAAATAGGCTTTAGTTGTCTCTACATTTATCTATTAGTTACAGGGAACTCTGTGATGTGTGTGGTGATTTCTGAATTGTATCCTTTTTGCACCAAAGGTCGAACAGTGTTAAACTGGTAGGGTCCAAATTTGGTTGTGCAATATCATTGTATCTTGAAACTAGTCTGGGATTTAGCAAACCTTGTTGCACTGAATGATTTGTTGAATTAGCGTGGGAGTTTATCAAGAGTGAACAGTGCAACATAAAATTTTTATGTTAGAGCATTAAACACAACAAATGCGTGTAGTGCTTTGAAACTGCAGACAGGCATAATGACAGGAGTAATTTTCAGAGAAAATGACAAGATGAATAGGAAAAGGTTTATGAAGTGCCAAATTGTTCTTCATAAAGAGTGCAATTATAACAAGCAGCCACCAAGTAGAACCCTAAGGCCAAAAATGAACTACCTGTAAATACCATTCAGTAATTCATTATAACTTTCTGTGCTCAAATTTAGTGACATCTATATAGTATGGTTACAATATGTTCTTGCATACTTATTTAACCTTAAGCACTATATGTTAAATTCTCAATGTGAAGAATTCATGTCAACAGTGAATGGGAAATTACTTTTTAGGCGAATTGTACTTTTGTGATGCGATTCATTTAAAGTATTTGTCATAACAGGTATACCAGTTCTAGCATTAATTGTCATCCATTACACCTTCATATGTCAAATTCATAATGACCTAATTGTCTTCATGTCATCTTGAGCAACCACCAGAAATGGGAATTTTTATAATGCAAAGCAATACTTTATTTTGTGTAGGTTATTTAGGACACATCAAAATTGCAGTGAATCACTAGGTACAAATACATATCATGTTGTGTCACTGCAGCATGCTTGGAATATTTGTAAAATATTTAAAGTTTAAATTAATATTGCGTTTTTGTTTCATATTTGGAGTTGTAGAGCACCAATATGTCTTTTGATTTGTTCAGTTCTTAATAGTTACCATGCCACCATCATTAATGTGTGGATAAACATTCTATGTTTCATCAAATTCTGTCAAACCACACAGAATAATTGTTTTTTATGCAAAAAAAAACCGTGCCCGCATGCTAGTTAATTGGTTTACTGCAGCAACATTTATTTATTTATTTATTTATTTTATTAAATTTTTTGTGTAGCAATTTGGCTTATACATGTTTAAAACAAACATTTTTTATTTTATTGTCAGCTTTATAGCACCACCCTGTGGTTCAATCATGCAAATTCTTTAGGGAAATCCTCGGGATAGAGTTATCGAGAAACGTACAAAGTTTCATCACTTAATGTAAAACTGTTTGTGATTTTTTTGTTCAAAAACCACACCCTCGTGTAAATTCATTGGCTTACGACAGGCACATTTTTAAGCATAGCAACTGTGTCTATATGACTTTGAAGATATTCACGAGTACATGTAACATTCCAAGTTTTGTGCAGATAAGCCAAAATGTCTAGGAGATTAATTTCTAAGAATTTTATATTATTATTCTAAAATGCATAAAAATCTTACCACATGCCCTTTTTTGCGGAAGGGATGGATTTGTTCTATGAGAGGATATTAATCTATGAGAAAACAAATTTCCATTCTAGGTCAAAGGCGACAGGAGTTATGGCCTGTCAAAGTTTGCATTTTTAATTATTTGTCACTAAGTGGTCAGGGTCAAAATCACTAAAAAGCATCAGGCAATTTTGCTAGAACTGGAAAGAAAACAGTGTAAGAAAGCATTGGTTCTTGCCCCCCTATTATTAAGAAGAAGAAGAAGAAGAAGAAGAAGAAGAAGAAGAAGAAAATTGAGTTCAAGAGAGCAATATCACAGAAAGAGAACTGCTACTGTGCCATGTGATCATTTGTACATAAAAAGCTTAATTGTGTTGCCCTTGGAAACGTCTGTCTCCAAAACACTCAACTTAGGAAAACCACAACAAAAATATTCAAAACCTTAAAGCCAGACAGAAGCTTGCCCTTAAATTAAATTAAATTAAATTAAATTAAATTAAATTAAATTAAATTAAATTAAATTAAATTAAATTAAATTAAATTAAATTACTGGTGTGGTGTGGTGTATATTTATTTCTTTAAAGGAGATACCACAAAGAAACAATAGTGGAATAGTGGAACCACAATCACCTCAAATGTGCCATGACCAATCTGTGGAAGAGCTGGTTAGAAAAGGACTTTTCCTTGATGCAAAGTCAATACCAGCCTAGTGCTGCGAGTATTCCACTTTCTGTGTGCAAGTCAATACCAGCTGAGATCTGTGAGCATTTTCTTTCCTGTGTGTGATCCAATCCCAGCCCAGAGCTGTGAGCATTTCTCTTCCTGTGTGTGAGCCAATCCCAGAGATCTGTGAGCATTTCTCTTCCTGTGTGTGAGCCAATCCCAGCTCAGAGCTGTGAGAATTCCTGTCTCTGTATGCACAGGTGTAATGAGATTAACTGCAGGTTCAACTTTTCATTCCCTTCCAGTCTTTATCTGATAGACAGGAAACATATTTCATCACCCCAAAATAGAAATAACAATTACAAAGGGGCAAGGTTTGTTTTAAAAGTTTGTTTTCCATTTGAAATTATTATGCAAATTTAAGCAGATAACATTATATTAATTTATAGTACTATTAATGATTGTGGTACATTGTGAAGTAAATAGTATATCTGTGAGGCTAGGAAATATATCATACTCAGTTTCCAGTGCTTCAAAAGCACATCTAAACACATTTAACATATCATAATTGATTTTGGTTTGTTTGGACATGAGTGTATTTTTTTAATCAGGGCTCGGTGTTCAGAATGTAATAATTAAAATGATCAGGTGTCTACTGTGAAATTTTGTGATGAATGTTTATCTATAAAGAAAATGATAATGAATCACTCAACAGAAATAACCATTTTTATTTTGCACTAAAAGAGACCATTGTCTTCCTACTTTACTTCATAAAGTTTATTTTATTGTAGAAAATATAGGAATAGAGTATTATGACAATACAATAAAATATATATTTTTATCTTGTTCACTTTCTATCGCACATTATATAAAACAATGTTAAACTTCGCGAAGGGAGAGGGTTTGTGTTTGTGTCGTAGCTGACTAACCCCTGCGCTCTTGTATTTGGTACATTCTCATGGTAATACGTTAGCTGAACTATTTGCCATAAAGCCTAGCCTGTTTATTATTAGTTTAGTTTAGTTTATTTGACAAAATTAAAACACATGTATCAAAAGACTTGCGTGTGAAGAAATTGTCAAGGATAACACGAAAAAGTCCTGGACTTATTTCCATCGTGGTTCTTGATGTTCCATCAGCCATTATCATTATTGGTCATAAGAATAAGTCATTGCACTCTCATAATGTAAACATAATTGTCAATACTGCAGAAGAGATAGAAAATGATTGCATTCGTTATGATAGCATTTTGTCCAGGTCACCAGTTTTTCCTCAGCAGTTTTTTTTTACCTGCATTTCAGTCATGAAGTCAGCTGAGTCTTTGTTGATGACACGTCTGGAACAGTTCTCAGATTTAACATCCCCAGTCATCCAAATTAAGCACTGCTTAATGGTGATCGACAGCTATGTCCCACACAGATAATGCTGCATTCAGTGTGGTTATAAGAACCATAGATGCATTGGCTATTTGTTTTGACTGCACTGTGGATGTGCTGACCCACTGGTATCAGTTCCAGGGCTTCACAGTTTAGGTTGGCTGAGGGCACGTTTTTCTGTCTCGTTAAATATGCAAGTCTTTGGTTGTGCCAACTGCACTGTGGTTGTGACCCATAAACGGGACAACGAGTGGAGATTTTGCCTAGCAACTGGTGATTTTTTATTTATTTTTTAAATGACACATGGCTACTGAAAATGAAACCGAAAAGTTTTCAACTTTCTATTTCGGTTTTAATTCTGGTCTGAATAATTCTCCAGGCCTAGTTTCGTTTTCCAGTTTCATTTTTGTCCGAGTAATTCGCCATACATGATGAATCATGTGTGGAAAAAGCCAGCTCCCAACCTCAGAGAATGGCAAACTAGCTGGCCAACACAATTACTTTACAACAGCGAATCAGGAATTGGTCATTGTCGGCGAGTTGTTGTAGCACTTTGCCGTTGGGGGGAAAAACGCAAAATTAAATAGTAAATTTGACATGGGTTTAGTTTGGTAATTAAGGCTGTCTTTTGTACTGCACTGTCAGCATTCATTATGTGTGTGTGTAAAATAAGAATCCAGTGCCTGAATTGCAAAAATAACGTGAGGCTTATTATAATCTTTCTGCTTAAATCGCCACTGTTCACAACTCCTACAAGTTTATCCGCCGTGGAAATTGCTTGTCCCTGCCATCTGTTCGCTCGTCTGTGACCACAGCCATGTTGTCAGCCAACCTAACCAGTTGATTTACATTTTGTTTACGCAGCAGGCCACAGCACATACTGCTGCCTAAGTGGCTTTCGCAGAGCAGTTTGCCCGTTGATTTCATGCTTATTGGGGAAATTAATGTGATTTGGGACTATCTGGTTTTTTTTTTTGTTTGTTTGTTTCTAGTGGAAGGTCTGCGCTCAAAAACACACCTGTCAAATCATGGATGATAGCTATCTGCTGATCTGTTCTGTGCCAGCTGATTTGTTCTCTGAAAATGCCTAGTTGTTTTGTTTTCATGTGTGGATAAATTGCAGACTGTGTGTGCACGGTACCAGGTAGATACCAGTGTGCTTGGTCGCTTGAAGACTTTTGATTGGCATTCCATCCATGTTCACATTCTCTCCTCTCTGCGTGCTAGGAAAACAAATTGATTAATCCAGCACCAACTGGAACCCCAAGATGATGTTGATTATGATGCAAGATTAAATCCCTCAACTGCATAGGAAACAGCATGGTTTATCTAGGATAGTTTTGTCACCTGCAATTCAGTAATTCCTCAGTAAGAATAAAACTTAACTTTCTTATCAGTCAATTGTCACACCCCCCCCTCCCCAGCAATCAACATCAATTAGCATTGGTTAAGCACAGATGATGGCTGACTGCAATGTGCCCAAACTGTCAGGTGCTGTTTTCAGATATCTGCTGAACCCAAGATATTTTTTTATAATGTTGGGTGATAACTTTTCCCCCTTAGCACTCGAAACTAGACATTAAAAATGCTATTATATTTCCTACCCAAAGATTGTTATCTGTAAAGATTGTTACTCTCACGAGTGGCAGCTTTTTGGAAATTGCTAGCCAAAATGCCATTTGCGAAGCGTCCCAATGTGAGCATTATATGTTTAATGTCAGTGCATGCTTTCAACATAACTCAACATAACGTATGCTTTTCAACGACGTAACTCGCATTATCCGAGACTAATTGTTGTCTCGGTTGCTTTGCTGAAATCAACCGGATGCTTGATGCTGTCCACGACTGGGCTCTAACCCACAGCTTCAAGGTACACACTGTTGGCAGGACTGGCTTTTAAATTTGATGAAATTGATTTTCCTCGCAGAAAAAAAAATGTGCGAGAGATAACTGTCTGTGCCATCTGTTCACTCAATCTGTGACCATCCTTTTCCTTATGAGAGTCAGCAGTCTGAGGCATGTAGCCTAATTTTGCTGAACTTGTTTTCTGGGAATATCCCCAAATGTGGCCAATTCTTACACTGCCTATTTAAAAATGCACATACTTTAGGACTGCCAGCTTTTTCCAAGTGGAATGTTAAGCACGCAAAAAATGCATCCGTCAAATCCAGATCACGTCTGTCCAATGCTGAACTCTGTGTTTTCACTGGTAGTGTTTTCTTTTCTCCCACCTAGTTGATTTCAGACTCTGGTTGATATTTTTGTCTGTAAAATGCTGGTATATTGTTTTCTGTGCCTGTGTGGATTCATTGTAAACTGTGCTAAATGAATTTACTCCAACAGTGTGCACTGTACCAGGGGGGTAGTGTTGCACCCAGTCACTCAGACTTTTAGATGATAATGCAATCTGAAATCCTTTTGGCCTATGTGCTGTAGATAAACTGGAGTCCGAAATTATTCATGTCAAACGCTGTAATAAGTCTTCATAATTGGTCATGACAGGTGTTGTGTCAAATACTGAAAGTATAACTTAAACTTTATGGCATGTAGTTCAAGTTAAGTGTTACCAGTATATTATATCATTCCCTTGGCAATTTTTTTTTAATTCTCATTTTCCATAGAATATTAACTGTGTAAAAAGTTAAATATATACCTACTGTGTAAGACCACATTGAACCAATAATATAGAACAAATAATATCATGTGTACAAAACAATGTTGTGTTGCATTAATCAAAGGGAAACGTTTAATCAGTTTTAAGAATGACTCATCTGTTTTATTTTGTGAGTGATATGGGAATGTAGATGAAGTTATCAAAGTGTATCAGTCTAAGCTGTCTGTCTTTGTATTCTCTAAGTGTGTGAAGCTTAAAGAGGCCTGTTAAGACTAACACCATCGGAATGGTGGTCCAGTTCTGTCCTGAAGCCACTGTGTAATAAAAATCTGAGCAGGACTGAGAACTCCTTACCTCCTTTCTATGAGCTGGAAATAATTGTAAGGTGATCCTTGATGTAAATAAAAGTAACATGCAAACATGTTTTTTGTCCAAACAAATTTGGCAAACACATAATACCAGCAAAATGGTGTGGTGTACAGTCTGTGGGCCAGCCAACTTTCAACGCACAATCCCCTGCAATATCCCTCTCTGCTTTCCCTGTGTGAATGAAGAGGGCAGGAATACATATGGAGGGGGTTTTGTTGCCGATCCCAGACCGGAGACCCGACGCAAGAACAATAGCATTGACAAAAGCTATTCACACCCTCTGAATGCTGCACAATTACAGTGTATTTCAAAAACTTTTTTTTTTTTTTTTTTTTTTTTAAACCTGAATTTAGTTTCCCCATCTGTAGTTGTGGCCCTAAACGACCACATAGACCGTCTATGCCGGCGGCTGTCTCTGGTTTCTGGCCTACTGAAAATAGACTGTTTCTGGCACACAGACAGAACCAGCGCCCCCCAGAGGGGCAATGTGGAGTCCTCTCAGCCCAGGCAGGATGAACAGGGCCGTAACGAGGAGCCTGTGATGTTCCTCTCTGTGACAGTCCTGACAGCTCGGGACTGGGGGGCGTGGGGGCGTGGGGGCGTGGGGGCGTGGTGGGGGGGGGGGGGGGGTGGGCACGTACGAGCGCCTGCAGAATCACCACGGTGACCCGAGTCTCTGATCGTCGGCACCAGCCTTCAGGAGATGGACTGGCCATCGCTACAACACGCACATAAACCGTGACAGAGCTTAAACACTCTGCCCATAAGGCTGCCAATCAAAGCCCTAATGGGAAGCTTCCTCGCCACTGCAGCAGAGCATTGAGATCTATGCTGCATACATATGAAGAATCAGACTTGGGGAGAAAACAGGGGAGCAGGGGATGAGGGAAAAGCAGACTGAGAGAAGATTACGGCTGTGTGAAACCCGGTGAGTCTGATTTCTTCCCTTCTGCAGAACTCACCATCAGCAGCAGAAGCACAGGAGGGATCTGGATAAAGGGTTTGCGCACAACACACACATTTAAACTGCAGGCAGCCATCAGCATGATCTGCTAAATTAATATTAAAACACACAGCACCACTTTCATTCCTGTTTAATAGTTATTAAAACTCCCAAGCTCACTACAGCCTTACCACAGCATCCCTACAACCACAGAGAACTCACAACAGCCTCACTACAGCCTGGCAATGCTCCATACAGACTCTCACTACAGCCTCACTACAACCACAGAGCACTCACTACAGCCTCACTACAGCCTGGCAATGCTCCATACAGACTCTCACTACAGCATCCCTACAACCACAGAGAACTCACAACAGCCTCACTACAGCCTGGCAATGCTCCATACAGACTCTCACTACAGCCTCACTACAACCACAGAACACTCACTACAGCCTGGCAATGCTCCATACAGACTCTCACTATAGCCTCACAACCACAGAGCACTCACAACAGCCTCACTACAGCCACAGAACACTCACTACAGCCAGGCAATGCTCCATACAGACTCTCACTACAGCCTCACTACAACCACAGAACACTCACTACAGCCAGGCAATGCTCCATATAGACTCTCACTATAGCCTCACAACCACAGAGCACTCACTACAGCCAGGCACTGCTCCATACAGACTCTCACTATAGCCTCACTACAACCACAGAGCACTCACTACAGCCAGGCAATGCTCCATACAGACTCTCACTATAGCCTCACTACAACCACAGAACACTCACTACAGCCTGGCAATGCTCCATACAGACTCTCACTATAGCCTCACTACAACCACAGAGCACTCACTACAGCCTCACTACAGCCCGGCAATGCTCCATACAGACTCTCACTACAGCCTCACTACAACCACAGAGCACTCACTACAGCCTCACTACAGCCCGGCAATGCTCCATACAGACTCTCACTACAGCATCCCTACAACCACAGAGAACTCACAACAGCCTCACTACAGCCTGGCAATGCTCCATACAGACTCTCACTACAGCCTCACTACAACCACAGAACACTCACTACAGCCTGGCAATGCTCCATACAGACTCTCACTACAGCCTCACTACAACCACAGAACACTCACTACAGCCAGGCAATGCTCCATACAGACTCTCACTACAGCCTCACTACAACCACAGAACACTCACTACAGCCAGGCAATGCTCCATATAGACTCTCACTATAGCCTCACAACCACAGAGCACTCACTACAGCCAGGCACTGCTCCATACAGACTCTCACTATAGCCTCACTACAACCACAGAGCACTCACTACAGCCAGGCAATGCTCCATACAGACTCTCACTATAGCCTCACTACAACCACAGAACACTCACTACAGCCTGGCAATGCTCCATACGGACTCTCACTATAGCCTCACTACAACCACAGAGCACTCACTACAGCCAGGCAATGCTCCATACAGACTCTCACTACAGCCTCACAGCACCTGCTGCAGCCGCACCATAGCCTCAGAGCTAAATTATTCGTTAGAAATCCAATTACAGGAAACGTACTGTTGTCTCTGCTCCGCAGAGCCCAGAGGAGATAGGCTGAGCCGTTCTCTGTGTCAGTTACCTCGTCATCTATTAAACGTGGAATAATGAAGTAGCAGTGCTCAATCTCCTGGTTTCCCTGGAAATCCAGGACTAGCTCAGCGATGTCTTTTAAAGTCAGCCTTCCACAGCAGGCTAGTTTTAAAAGCACAGCCTCCAGAGAAAAGCATTCATGCACAAATAAAACCTGAATAAAGGTACAAAAGCACCTCAGCAGATGGTGTCTAAGCAGACTGACACAGCTCTTACATTCATATAGTCTTTACTGTGTCGGGTTAGAATCCAAACAGGATTCAAACCTGCAGCCTGGGTGTGTATGGAGTACAGTGGTATGCTTGGGCTCCCCTGGTCAAATTGCAATGCCACATTTCTTTTTCAAACGATTTTCATTTTTATCAAATTCAGTTAATAAAAATGAATTGTTAATTAAAATTTGCAGGAATATGTCATGCTTAGGTTTGTTCCCTGCTGCGATCCTGTTACCTTCCTTTCGTTTAGAAACTCAACAAAACATGCAATGTGACCAGGGGTGGCAAAACTTCTGCTTACCACTGTATGTATGTGTCCTTACAACCCTGCCTTCAAACCCCAAGACATATGCTGTCATGGTCTGCCAGCAAAATGGGAAAGGGTTAACAAATACTGGTCACTTTTAACAATCAAGTAAGCAAAATTTTTTGTGCACTAAAATGACCTACTGGGGTCAGGAATGATCCCAAGAGACAAAAAGCGTAACAGAAGCACCATTTAATAAAAAAATGTATGTGTTATTACCAAAACGTAATGAGACATATCAGAACATCTATTAAAAAAAAAATAGATGTATACATTTTTATAGACATTACAACTACAGCACATTTAGCAAATTCTAAATTCAAATTCAAATGAATAAAAAGAGGCTTGACTTCCTCAATAAGCAGAAAAAAATAGGTTTGAACACACTGAACTGAAAACAAG
Source organism: Anguilla anguilla (assembly GCF_013347855.1). Taxonomy (NCBI): domain Eukaryota; kingdom Metazoa; phylum Chordata; class Actinopteri; order Anguilliformes; family Anguillidae; genus Anguilla; species Anguilla anguilla. The sequence continues at coordinate 28,008,916 of NC_049214.1, forward strand.
CAAACAAAAATGTAAAACTTTTCACATGATCCAGATATGTTCCTGTGTGGGCATCAGAAAGTGTCCTACAATGTTCAGAGGCACACAACTCATAACAGTTTCAATTTCAACACACCTCCTGTTTCCCTGCTCGTTCCTCTCAGCCAGTGCTTCCGGAACTCTCTCCAGTCAACTGTGCCTGAGATGCTGGGAAACCTGAGTGACCTTTAACCCCACTCCGTATGGGGAGCGTCCCGCCACCCTGTGGGGGGTGGGGGCAAGAGGGAGGGGGGCAGGTTGGGTATGGAGAGGAAGTGGGGGGGCACATCGCTGGCCTGTGGAGACGCTTCCTCTTCCTCCTCCAGCCGTCTACAAAAGACAAATAAACAAGCATAATTGGAGTATTGCATGGAATAGCCAAATCTCACACAATTTCCAATTCATTTCATTGTAAACGGATTGGACATTCTGTTCAATGATTATGGTGTGCGGCAGTGCGTTTGGTCGTAATGGAGTCGTGATGGGAGTTTGGTGGTAATGGTGCAGTGTGTTAGGTCGTTATGGTGCTGTGTGTGTTTGATGGTAATGGTGCAGCATGTTTGGTCATTATGGTGCTGTGTGTTTGGAGGTAATGGTGCTGTGTGTTTGATGGTAATGGTGCAGCATGTTTGGTCATTATGGTGCTGTGTGTGTGATGTAATGGTGCTGTGTGTTAGGTTGTTATGGTGCTGTGCGTGTGATGGTAATGGTGCAGCATGTTTGGTCGTTATGGTGCTGTGTGTGTGATGGTAATGGTGCAGTGTGTTGGTCGTTATGGTGCTGTGTGTGTGATGGTAATGGTGCAGTGTGTTAGGTCGTTATGGTGCTGTGTGTTTGATGGTAATGGTGCAGTGTGTTAGGTCGTTATGGTGCTGTGTGTGTGATGGTAATGGTGCAGTGTGTTAGGTCGTTATGGTGCTGTGCGTTTGATGGTAATGGTGCAGTGTGTTAGGTCGTTATGGTGCTGTGTGTGTTTGATGGTAACGGTGCAGTGTGTTAGGTCGTTATGGTGCTGTGTGTGTGATGGTAATGGTGCTGTGTGTTAGGTCGTTATGGTGCTGTGTGTGTGATGGTTATGGTGCTGTGTGTTAGGTCGTTATGGTGCTGTGTGTGTTTGATGGTAACGGTGCAGTGTGTTAGGTCGTTATGGTGTTGTGTGTGTGATGGTAATGGTGCTGTGTGTTGGTCGTTATGGTGCTGTGTGTGTGATGGTAATGGTGCAGAGTGTTGGGTCGTTATGGTGCTGCGTGTGTTTGATGGTAATGGTGCAGTGTGTTGGTCGTTATGGTGCTGTGTGTGTTTGATGGTAACGGTGCTGTGTGTTAGGTCGTTATGGTGCTGTGTGTGTTTGATGGTAATGGTGCAGTGTGTTAGGTCGTTATGGTGCTGTGTGTGTGATGGTAATGGTGCAGAGTGTTAGGTTGTTATGGTGCTGCGTGTGTTTGATGGTAATGGTGCAGTGTGTTGGTCGTTATGGTGCTGTGTGTGTTTGATGGTAACGGTGCAGTGTGTTAGGTCGTTATGGTGCTGTGTGTGTGATGGTAATGGTGCAGTGTGTTAGGTCGTTATGGTGCTGTGTGTGTTTGATGGTAATGGTGCAGCGTGTTTGGTTGTTATGGTGCTGTGTGTGTGATGGTAATGGTGCAGTGTGTTGGTCGTTATGGTGCTGTGTGTTTGATGGTAATGGTGCAGTGTGTTAGGTCGTTATGGTGCTGTGTGTGTGATGGTAATGGTGCAGTGTGTTGGTCGTTATGGTGCTGTGTGTGTGATGGTAATGGTGCAGGTTGTTGGTGATTATGGTGCTGTGTGTTTGATGGTAATGGTGCAGTGTGTTGGTCGTTATGGTGCTGTGTGTTTGATGGTAATGGTGCAGCATGTTAGGTCGTTATGGTGCTGTGTGTTTGATGGTAATGGTGCAGTGTGTTGGTCGTTATGGTGCTCTGTGTGTGATGGTAATGGTGCAGTGTGTTGGTCGTTATGGTGCTGTGTGTGTGATGGTAATGGTGCTGTGTGTTAGGTCGTTATGGTGCTGTGTGTGTGATGGTAATGGTGCAGTGTGTTAGGTCGTTATGGTGCTGTGTGTTTGATGGTAATGGTGTTGTGTGTTAGGTCGTTATGGTGCTGTGTGTGTGATGGTAATGGTGCAGTGTGTTAGGTCGTTATGGTGCTGTGTGTGTGATGGTAATGGTGCAGCATGTTAGGTCGTTATGGTGCTGTGTGTGTGATGGTAATGGTGCAGCATGTTAGGTCGTTATGGTGCTGTGTGTGTGATGGTAATGGTGCAGCATGTTAGGTCGTTATGGTGCTGTGTGTGTGATGGTAATGGTGCAGCATGTTAGGTTGTTATGGTGCTGTGTGTGTGATGGTAATGGTGCAGCATGTTAGGTCGTTATGGTGCTGTGTGTGTGATGGTAATGGTGCAGCATGTTAGGTCGTTATGGTGCCGTGTGTATGATGGTAATGGTGCAGGTTGTTGGTGATTATGGCGCAGAGCGATTGGCGCTAACAGAGTGTTTACCCGCTGCTGTGCAGGGCCAGTCTCTTCTCTCTGCGGGACAGCCAATCAGCTGCGCTGCGCTCTGGGGACACGCCCCCACCCGCTGGCTCCTCTGCTCGGCGCCTTTCATCTGTACGTGAGGTGATGACATCATAATGGAGTCTCTGCACTCACATCAGTATGGCTTTACAGCGCTGACCTCACTCCAGAGCACAGACAAAGCATTTTACTGGCCAAAGCCAGGACCATTTATCAGACAGAGGCACCTCTAGGTTAATATTTATGTATGTCCATGCTTCACTCTGTCTGAATTTATGTTTTACAAGCAGATAGACATCTTAAACAAGCTTCCCTTCCCTTGGTTTAATAGGATAACAGTGAAAGACAAACAAGTGCCCTCGCCCCTATGTATTATTAATGCAGGCACACAACAGCATTAAACAAAGTCTGGAACACACGCAAGTTCACTGCAATGTTACTACTGCCCCCTGGTGGACGTCAGACTCACTAACCTTCTATCTGCCATTCCAGGCTGGCAATGTCCTTCTCCGTCATATGAGAGAATCTGCAGCTGGATCCAAACCCACACTGCCCTGAAAGAGCCAATCACAGATACACACTGCCCTGAAAGAGCCAATCACACATACACACTGCCCTGAAAGAGCCAATCACAAATAGATAGTGCCCTGAAAGAGCCAATCACACATACACAGTGCCCTGAATGAGACAATCACACAAAAACTGCCCTGAAAGAGTCAATAATACACACTGTCCTGAAACAATAATAACCGTCCTGATGTTAGAGAAAATGGAAATAACACAGTTATCATAGGAAAGTCATAAGCTGTAAGAATGACCGTTGGTAGATGGGTAAGCCATGAACCCCATATAAGACCCAAGCCATATGCATGCACACATGCGCGCGCGCGCACACACACACACACACCTGTCTGGATAAACTTCCTGCAGGGTTTCTTGGATTGCTCCTCAGACAGTATGGCTGCAGCATCTGCAGAGAGACAAGGAGTTCAGGACCGGATGAGAAACAGACAGAGCCCCCTGGTGGACAGAACAGGATGAGACGCACACAGAACCCTCTATAGCAGGGGTCCTCAATCTCATCCAGAAAGGGCTGGTGTGGGTGCAGGCTTTTGTTCCAACAAAGCTTTTACACACCTGATTCTAATAATCATGGTCCTTAGCAAAGACTCTAGTGGTTGATCAGTAGAATCAGGTGTGTTACTGCTTGGTTGGAATGAAAGCCTGCACCCACACCGGCCCTTTTTGGATAAGATTGAGGACCCCTGCTCTATACTCACCTGCAGTGCAAACACACTGCAGGCAAGGTTTAGCGCATACCCGCTGCGTTCATTGTTGAACTAGACTTCTTATTTTCACCACTCTCCTTTTAACAAAGGAACTGCCACAGCCATCAGCAGTTGAGAGTTGGAGGGGTAACTATTTCCCCTTTGGAATGCAAAGAAGCTTCGTCCAGTTGGCTGGGACTCACCTTCGCAACGAGGCAGGCTTATCTTCACTTTATTACTTGCCATGGAAGGTTGCGAGTAAACCTGAGGTCAAGACGCTGGTTTCAGTGAAAAACTTAAACCAGCAGGACTCTGCCAGGAAGAAGGACCAGAATTCCCCCAGCGTCATCAAGCAGACAAAGGACACTGGCTGACCATGTGACCAGCTGTTCGCCAGAGAACAGAGGACGCAGTTCCTGTGGTGGGCAGGGCCAGTACAGTGGTGGGAGGAGCATGTGCAATGGCATGAGGAGCATGTGAAGTGATGAGAGGGGCATGTGCAGTGGTGGGAGGGGCATGCGCAGTGGTGGGAGGGGCATGTGTAGTGGTGAGAGGGGCATGCACAGCAGTGGGAGGGGCATGTGTAGTGGTGGGAGGGGCTTGCCTCTGAAGCTGTGGAACCAGGCCTGCTTGGCTCGGTGGTGCTGGACGCCGTTCAGGTGCTTCTTGCGGTTGTGCATGTTGTCCTGGAAGGAGCGGTCGCAGTAGTCACAGTAATACCTCTTCCCCATTTCTGCACTCTGGCTCAAACGCTTGCTGCTGAAGGTAAACACAAACACACTCCTAACCATGCACATACACACACACACACAATGCAGACTGCCCACAAAAACAAAACGCTTACCAAAAACACACACAATGCTTGCCACAGAGTCACGCTACTGACTACACACACACAGATAACCACAAACACATCTTACACAGTGCCACCAGCAGCCAAACTGAGAGGCTTTATGTTGCATTCACAGGCATTTCCTTTTGAGTATCGACTTTCCAAGTCACATCTCAAACGGCCATTGCACAAGACCACTCCCACACAAAGAAATACTAGATGTCTGGACTCAACTTAATTGGAGAATAGTCTTGACAGTGCACTGGGACCAAATTCTAATGCTGCTGAGAATATTTCTCAGGAAAAAATACACATTTGATACAGAGCACACCCTGCTATTAAACAGACTAATGCACTCAAAGCAAACAAAGTTTTTCTGTGCCACAGTTTAATCTGGAAACAGGGCTCTAGGGCTGCTACTAATTATTATTCGGTACAAATTATTTTATCAATTAATCTAAAGCTAGTTTTATTTTTAAAGGCCAATCAAGACATAAAAGATTACTTGAGTTTTATTTTTCGCCTTCAATAAGCACACGAACAATAACGCAATGTTAACAGATTGTGACCAATTACGCTAAAACACAGTTTTATTCCCACATCACTTTAATACAAGTAGAACTCCAATTAGTCCCGGTATGCGTCATCTCTCTTTGATTTATGGAGGCAAAGCTCAAATATTGATCCAATTACAGAGCTCCACAATGTTTTAGCCGACATGCCATATGAACCATGCTATTGCCTCACTGCAAGCAGTTTTGTAAATGGCAGGTGTAGTTTATCATAACTGTCCCATAAACAAAGACATCAGTAACCACATCAGCTGGTCAAAAGCTCAAGCGTCGAGACGTACTCAAATCGCTTAGTTTATTACGCCATCCTGAATTAAAACACAGTCACACTATGTCTCACAATAATTATAATTTCATGTTAACGTCGTAGAGAAAACACCATGTTTAAGACAATACTACAAACTACAACACAAAATGACGAAAATGCTCTACTGCTTGCTTGCTAGCCTATGTCCCCACAAACATACACAGAAATTTGAATCCACTAACCATAACTACTTAGAATTGAAATATAACGTTACTCACTTAGACGTGCGGTCTGTTTCACATAGAATGCACTGCAAATAGACTACGGGAAAACTAATAAATAGCTCATAACTAATCGCAGAACTATTCTGCGTTCCTTATCACGAACATGAACTAGCGAAGAGTTAAATGAAGTTGTAGTCGTTTCCGGTTTTACCACAAGTCGCGAAAATCTGGCCTCCCATTGGTTTATCGCTCCGTCTGCAAATTTGATTTGTTGAAAGCCTGTTGACGTTCATATCCTTCTTCTGCTTCTTTTTTATTTTTGGGATTAAAGACGCCCTATGGCATATTAGTGCCTCTCGCAGTCCGGAGTGTGAATTACATCGTACTAAACGCGGTCTTTTATTGCGAAGTGGCGACGTCCTCTCTTTTCTTTCTCCCACTCCTGCTATGGAGATGCTTTTTTCACAACTGATCCCTACTCAAGTACCCCTACGCAAATTTTAGATCTACCTGTGATCTACAGCGGCTCCCTTCCCGAAGGGACATCAGAACAGAGTCTGGGCATATGACTGCTTGTGTGGTTTCACATCCTCAACCAACTCTATCACCCAGATCTATCACCCCCAGAGAGCTGTCTACACTTAGAAATGTGAAAGCATGAAGGGATATGGGATGCAAAACCTGATTTCCCACTTTTGAGATTGTGAGCACCATCTGTATAAATATATGCTTGCTCAGTTACTTTTTAGATGTTCCTTCACTATGTCCATAAGATTGCCACTATCATCCATTCTTATCTTCTCAAAACTCATCCATTCTTATCTTCTCTAAAATGGTTAGATTTATCACGGGTTTGGATAACACCTGTGGTGGCACACATGGCCAGTATACTAAAGAGGCCACCCCTACCTCACCAAATCCTAGCTCTTTCACTACTTCGACTTCACAGATTTTTAAAAAACAAATAGATAAAATCTTTCTTTTTTACTCCTCCACATTCCCATGCCTCTTTGTGGACTAATTATCCTGGATGCTCCTCCTGATGCCCCTATAGTTTAAATAGATAGCGTATTGCTAGTTTTATCTGTCTGATCTTTAGTGGGGTTTCTCCCACCTTTACCAATAATTCGGAATTGGGGTTGTACGGAACACAACACACCCCATCGCCTTTGCCTGTACTACATCCATGGAACACCTCACAACATGTGAGAAAAGAATGCACACAACTACCAGGAATGTAATGAGATATGACAAGAAGTGGGATGCTCCACTGCTTTCTTGGCTAACCTTGACCAGTTCAGCTGATTGATTTGGGCCAATGTTGTGTTTGCTACAAAGCAGTTAGCTATTCTGAGAAGTGTCATTTCTGGGCCTTGGCGTTCCTTATACTTTATATGGGGCAAGCTGTGTATACAAATTATTAATTCACAGTAGGTTTGCAAGGAATTCCATCGGGAAAGTTTTTATTTCGCCTTTAAATGTCTGATATTCCTCATTCACTTTTTATGGAGAGCCCCAACGTTTTGGGCTCAGAGCGCAGACATGCGCGCACAGTCTTCCGGGTGCTTCGCAGCGGTTGGCTGGGGACGTACTTCCCTGTCTTGATAAATATCATATATCTGTTTGGCTGTACTAGAATTTACCATCTACCGACATGGCGCTGACAAAGAGTATTTACAACCTGTTTTTCAGGAGGACTTCTACGTTCGCAGTCACCATTATGGTGGGAGCAGTCTTGTTTGAGCGAGTGTTCGACCAGACAGGAGACGCTATTTTCGACCATTTGAATCGCGGGGTGAGTCGGGGCAGGTTAATGAATTTTCAGCATCCTGGCTTTAATTAGCGTTACTTAATGTAAACAGCGAATAAGCGCGCTAAGTGAGGTTGTAGCCGTAGGTCTGTCATCATTTGTTTCTATTATTTTCCAGAAACTGTGGAAACACATCAAACACAAGTATGAAACCGAAGAGGATGAATAATGTCGCGACCCCGGCCATACTGAACAGATGGAATTTATAGGACTTAAGTCGAACCTTCAGTTCCTACAGCCAAACATGAGACTGCTTTGGATATCTTGGAATGAAGACTTCTGTCCGATTTCTGTCAAATTCTATCTATAAAATTAACACGCAGTGACATTCATTCGACCTGTCTGTCAATATAATAATGTGGTTAAAAATAAACGACATTACACCATCATTCTTTTCTCTGATGTTGTGGTGTTCAAAATAGGCTACTAGAAGGCAGAATATTTAGCGTCACCAGTAATCTTGCTAACTGCTAGGCTATAGGTTGTGCATTCTTATTTCTGTAATATATATATATATATACATTTAAATTCGCTGAATTATAAGCGAATTAAAACATTTGGATTGATTACTTGTTAGAGCCGTTGGGTTAATCCGAGTCACTTTCGTTTGTGTGGGGTCATGTAAGGACAACGTTTTGGCATGCGTCAGGAGTATTGCAGTTTGCGACAGAAGAACTTTCGCGAAGGACTGAATTTCAAAATAAAAGTCCCGAAGTCAACTACAATACACGTTCAATAAAACAAGCTATAATTGAACGACATTTTCCCTAAAATATAGACACTGTAAAACAATTTATTTTTTGATGGAACAATATAATTAACATTTTAAACAGTTACATTATATATTGATTAATTCTTTGTTAGAACAGGATTAACGTAACTTACATGTAAATATCTTCCTTTTTTTTACTTTTACATTTTTAATTGGCACAATTGCCTCAAATAAAAGCTGGAGAAATAAAAAGGAAATATTCCCATTATTTTAAAGTATTATTACTATATCCAATACAATAGAAATTAGAGTAAATTAAAGTGCATCACTTCAGCCATTCTGTGAAAACCTTGTTGTATTAACTATGTAACTTGAATCAAATAAACATCTTAGAAAATGTGGCTGTTTATTACTGTGGTTTGGCATGGAGAATTAGAGTATTCTAGCATTTCGCTTGTTCAGGTGAAAGAATCACTTAAACCATGTTCTGTGCCTTCCCTGGACATGGGGTCTCAGTTATAGGGGTGTTCTTAAAACCTGGGACACTGCACTGCTAACATATGGTGTCACTTAGATCGAATACGCATCATAGAAAATGCCGCTGGGGTTGAACTGTGCAATGCCAAGGCATGCGTAGTATGACCTGTTAATTATGACAAAAGATGTTGGAATCGCTGTTTATTCTCTGAAAATGGGTATTTCAGATTTTGACCTACTGCATTTCTAATAAACAATATAGAAACTAAACTAGCAGAAACTAAATAAATAAGTAAACAATTTAACGAATACACGCACTGGCCATTTTATAGGTACACCTGTTCGTTAACGCAAATAGCCTGCTCCTCCAATCAGTGAATCATGTGGCTGTGACTCAACATGCAGACATGGTGAAGAGGTTTCATTCTTTCTTCGACAAAATATTAGAATGGATAAGATGCGCAATCCAGCTTAAGCAGCTTTTACTGTGGTATGATTGTTGGTGCTGGACGTGGTGGTTCCAGCACCTTACACACTAGAGTCTCTGGAGGTTACAGAGAATGGTGCAATAAACCAAAACCATCCATTGAGTGGCAGTTCTGTGGCAAACACCTTGTTAATGAGAGGTCAGAGGAGAATGGGCAGACCTGTTCCAGCTAACGCCCACAAATGCTCAAATAACATTTTTAGACCAGTGGTGTGCAGAAAGGCATATCTTAGTGCACAACACAATTGAACCTTGAAGCTACAGCAGCAGAAGACCACACCAGGTTCCGCACCTGTCAACAAAAAACTGGGAAATGAGGCTACAATGGGCGTATGATCACCAGAACTGTAAGATTGAAGACATTGCCTGTCCTGTCCTGATGAATCTCGATTTCTGCTTTGACATGCTGATTCCTTGTATCAATGGTGCAGGCTGGTGGCAGTGTGGGGAATGTTTTCTTGGCACACATTAGGCCCCTTAAGACCAACTGAGCAGCTTTTGAATGCCACATCATACCTAAGCATTGTTGCTGATCATGTGCATTCCTTTATGGCAGCAGTCTACCTTTTTTCAAATGGATACTTCCAGCGGGATGATGCGCCATGTCACAGAGCACACATCATCTCCAGCTGGTTCCACGAACATGACAGTCAGTTTACTCAAAGGGCCTGCACAGTACCCACATTTCAATCCAATAGAACATCCTTGGGATGAGGTGGAACAGGAGGTTCATGGCATGAAAGTGTGGCTGAAAAATAGGTAATGTGTGATGTTATGGAGTCAGCATTGACCAAAATCCCTAAGGATTTTTTTGAATCCACGCGGCAAGGATTTCTGGCTGTTCTGGAGGCAAAAAATATGCGTACCTAATGAAGTGGCAGGTGAGCGTAGCGTAGATAGCCTATACATGTAAATGTTACATCAGAAATGTATTTGCTCTATAACAGGCAACGAAGAAGTTGTTTTTAAAACGTCAAAACTTCACTAGGTTTCAAAACAAACACGGACAGGATCAGATGAGGACAACATGGAGCAGAGGAGTGCACTCTTTGAATTTTGGTTGAAATTATTTACCAAACTAACTTTGCTCCCTATTAGACAGTTTCCCCAAAAGTGATGATGATGATGATGATGATGGTGATTATTATTATTATTATTATTAGCAGTAGTAGTAGTAGTATATCTCAATAACAACAATTTCTTCAATTTTTCAGTCCCATATGCCAAATGACTAAATAATTACACTGTACTATTACATAAAAATGCATAATTCTACTTGCCCTATTAATATTATTATTGTTCAGTCCATCATTCAGTACTTTTGCTAACATGTCTTTGACAAACCACATAAACTGCATCTATATTTATTATTTATACAAAAGTTATTAGTACTTATGTACTGGTAACATAGATATGAAAAGACGACATTGCCTTCAGATGAGCTTTGGAACTTCGTATAGCGAAGAGCTGTACCTCTGACGGAAATATATCCTCTCACTATGTGATTAAACACTTTGCCGCTAGATGGCGACAAAGTCTAATCTGAATTTCGAAGTTCATGCTGATGATGACATGTTATGTGGATCCAAGTAAACGTCGTCATGACATAACATGATTGTACTGATCTGCCAGTACTGATATCCGGTCTCTGCAAACCAGCGAACTTGTGCTGGAGGACTGACCTTAAACAGCATCACATTCATTTTCAGCCCCAATGCAGTTTGAAGTTTGCTGTAAGCACAGATGCCAACTTCAATTGGGATGGCAGGTGTGCCATCCTGCCAAGTTACGCCTTGGCGGGGGCATGCCCCATATTCTATTTTACTTGCACTGTGCTTTTTCCAGAGATGCTGTCACAAAAACACTTTTACAGAGAAAATACAAAAAAGGAAGAGACTGGCCAAAAACCAGGCCTGAATCCACAATAAAGAGCAAGTGAGGTGAGGGGGGAGAAAAACACTCAAACGGGTGATTTCTTTTTTTCTTGCCAATTCCAATAACATTTTACTGAATTTTTTTTTTTAAAAACACCTTAGGAAAGTGTAATATCTATAACTGTCATCTGCTGTTAGACTTTTGTCAACTTTAATTGACAATTTATGAAAGAATTATGAATGGTCTGACCAAAGTGATACGATTATGGATGAATATGCTCAAAGTTAACACTGTGGTGGATCTGGAGACATTTTATTGTATCGTATTTTTTAAAATTATATTAACCTCGTAGGAAAGCGTAATGCAAAATGATCATTTCTATTATGTAAATGTAACCAAAGTGACACGTGACACGGCATGGCTTATAAAAGCTGAACACATTTTACTGACATTTTTTTTTTTTTTTAATCGATACAACAATACAAATTAATGTATAATTTAGTTGTGTCAACTTAAATAGACAATTAATAAAAATGTGTTAGTGGTCTGATAAGGCTGGAGACATTTTACTGTGCATTTTAAAATAATCACCATAGGAAAGCATATTAACTATAAATGTAATCTGCTTTTTAAACTTTGCTTAAAAATGTAAAGGTCTGTCTAAAGTGACCCTGACTTAGGTAAGGTAAACCATGTCCTCAGTTACTACTTGGGTGTAGGGGCATTATACTGTATATTTTTAATGAAAATGATCCATAAATGTATTATTCAGTTATATGAACTTTGACAATTTAAGAAAGTGTATCAAAGGTACATTTATGCAGGTGATAAAACTATTTTGGAAAAAATGGTTACCCTAGTCATTTCACCCGCCAAAAAATCAGTGCAGAAAACGTGACCTAGAAAACAAATACTTTTTTCATTTTTTATTTTTATTGTAAACATTTTAACAGAACATATAAACATATATAAACTTACTAACTTTAAAGTCAGGGGTACACACCATTCTCAAACGAAAATACGTAAAGCTTCACACACATTCAGGGTTCACTTTGCTTTGCTATTTTTTATCCTATGCAACATATTAATATAATATTAATTAATATAATATTCAATATTCAATATTCAATTTTGAACAAAAAAATCTTGGCTTTTCCTTTGCCCACTTGTATTTATGTATATAATATTTGCCATACATAACAAGAAGATTAATCATAAATATTTTGTTATGATCCAAATCTTTATCAAAAACAAGTAAATAAAGTAAATAAAGTTTAATCTTGGCTCCTGAAGATCTATAAAAATAATGTTCTATACCTATTCAAAATATTTTAGTATAGATACAATCATAAAATAAATGACTTATAGATTCATTTTCATTTTGACAAAACACACACTTAACGGTACTTGGTTAACTGGATATATTAAATGAATAATTTTAAAAGACACTTCTCGGACCTTGTTAGTGACACAATATGTTCTTCTTTGTTTCCATATCATTTTCCAATTGATATTATTAAATCTAGAATTCCAGTATGCCTTTGCAGGAGGAAAAGCAGGCTCAGTCCACAGCTTCCTAATATAATTATTATTACATTTTTTATCTTTGATTCATACACCATTCAGCAAGATGCTGAAATTGAAGTTTTGACACCTCTCATGAAAAACAAATCCTTGTATAAGTCTTATAAGTCCTATAGGTATTGCATCAAACACTATGGCATACTCCTTCATCGTCACTGGAATTAAATATTTATTCGAAAATTCCACATAGTTATATAACCAGAAAACAAATACCGGGAATTAATTAGTCTGTATGTTTACGTCATGGAGCATACACCAATCAGTGCTTCGCGGCATTTGCTGTATTTGCATATGGGCGTTCTTGTACCTGGTATATGATGTTGTGACAGGGAGTGCGAGAGAGTGGAATCAGACCATCGTTCTCACGAAATACTCTTACTTTTCTCAGCAACCTAGACCTTTAGTCCAATGTCTTATGCGAAATATGCGCGCGCCTTTGCAAGGGCACGGTCAGATATCTTAAGAAGCACCGTGAGCTCAAGCCACAGGCTGCGGTCCACTTTAGCCTCAAGGAACCCGGCCCCGGTGGAAGAGCCCCCTGTGGAGTCGTCATGTACAGTGGTGAAGAAACCTGCGCTGGTGGATCTGATCAATCAGACGAGCACGGTCCCCACCACCCAGACCGACATGTTCTACATCGACTTTGAAAACACGCAAGAAGCCTACAAGAGCAAAGACACGCTCGAGCTACTCAGAAGTTTTCTGGTTTTAAAACTTTGCACTTATGATTTCCTGGTTGACAAGAACAAGGAGGTATGGCTTACCTAGGCGGCTAAGTTTCACAGTAGCCTATGAGTCATCCGATGAGCGCAGTACCCTACCCATGTGGTGGCTTTATAGTCCTACGAAGTTGAAAAACAATCCGCTATGTTTGTCGCGCGCGGCTATTACAGTATTACACAACTTTCACATTGTAGGACCGAATGGAAAAGCAATAAATTGCAACAATGTAATTGGATACCACGGTTTTATTCGTAGGGTCGCAAACTGGTCCAGACCATAGGCTCTCAATTTGCAAGTTTACGAAATCATTTTGACAGAAGCATCACTCGCTCTGAATAAGAAAATATTATTTTTAACAACTCTATTTTTTTAGTGCAGGCCTTGTGCATGACACCATACCATAACTACAATTTCATATGCCCTAACTAAATATTGATGACATTGTAAAATAAGCAATTACAGCTATTTCAGATTATTTCTTTAAAGATTAGTATTTTGTCCGTCTTACTCAGATTTGGCTTTTAATAGTTATTGTACCGATCAGCATCCTTTGATCTCTCATCTATATTTCTGTTCAGAGTTGCGAAGTAGCGACGCGTATCGACTTGAGATAATGCAAATGAGAAGAAATTAGTGCCAGAAGAAATTGAATTTCAACGGGATAACTTGAATTTTATAGTAATAATTAGACTACTTCCTTGAAGAGTTGTTAACAAAAAACAAAATCAAATAGAGAGTATCCAGCGCTGCCTCAAACTTGGACTTGAATTCCCATACTGTTTCTACCTTAAAAATGTATCTCCCAAGAGGGGAATATGGGAAAGTTACGAATAAACGGCAATATAACCTAAAGTACAAAAAGCAAAGCAGTAAAATATATAGAAGAAATTATATGGTAACTGATTAAAAATGATGGATTTACAGTGTTTGTTTAAAGTTCTTCCATTTAGTTTTTTTAAATTTTAAATTAATCTAATGCATCCAATGTGACTAACTTTGTTAGAGTTGCTGAGTTTGAATAATTCTGTGTGTGTCTGTAGCTGATGAAACTTAGCAAACTAGTGTGTTTTTTGTTTGTGTGTGCGTGTCTGTGTAGCCGATGGTCACTGAAGCATCTTCGTGCGTTTTTAGCTGTTGCATCTCAGTAAGGTGTGTGTGTGCGTGTATGCGTGCGTGTGTGTGTGTTATGGACCTCAGTAAAGTGTTGTTTTAGCTTATGGACCTCAGTAAAGTGTTGTTGTGTGTGTGTGTTTAGCATATGGACCTCAGTAAAAGTGTTGTTTTGTGTGTGTTTAGCATATAGACCTCAGTAAAAGTGTTGTTTTGTGTGTGTTTAGCATATAGACCTCAGTAAAAGTGTTGTTTTGTTTGTGTGTGTGTGTGTGTGTGTGTGTGTGTGTTCAGCTGATGGATCTCTGTAAGAAGGTGCTGGGGCAGAAGATGTTTGAGTGGCTGATGAAGATGACGTTCTACGGGCAGTTTGTGGGGGGAGAGGATCAGGAGAGCATCAAGCCACTGGTCCGGAAGAACCGAGCGTTTGGGGTGGGATCCGCCTTGGACTACAGTGTGGAGGAGGACCTCACCCAGGAGGAGGCCGAGAACAAGGAGATGGAGTGAGTGCTACACTGACCGTAACCGCAACCACAACCGCATTTCAGAATTTTGCTGCAACTGAATTCTAAAATGCAGAACTGCAGCGTAACAGCATTCCAAAACTGCACCATGAACACACTGTGACCCTGTTACACAACTGTTCATGGACACATTCAGCTCACGTTTTGAGCTCCAGGTTTAAGACCTGAAACTTGACGCCTTGTCAGGTGCAGTTGTGACTGAGAGTCCTGCGCACGATGCAGCTCTGATGTAATTGGGTGAAAAGGGTGTTTTATGTAGTAAAACAAGCTTCAAGGGAGCTAATGTGCTAAGAATCCGTCAGTTCTTTCTCTGGTGATTTATGTAAAGAACCTCCAAAACAATAACATAACACAAATTATAACATAACATTACATTGCAAAATGACGATAATGTACCCTTCCCTAAATTTCAGCCGTCTTTTAACTCTGACTGTCCATTATGTTTGCATCACCCCCCATCACCCCCCATGGTCTGTTGTATTTACATCTGCGGATTGTGCATCAGTGGTTTTTGATGTAAAAAATGACATCCAGTACACACGGCCTTATAAGGACGTTGCACCAGTGGCAGCTTAGAGAAAGGCGTCTGATTGGCTGTCTGAAAGGTAAACAGAACGGTATGCCTCATGTGTCGTTACGCGCGGTCTCCCGCGTTCAGCTATGTCTTCCGTGTTCTATGTAGAGGGATTCTTGGCATTGTCAAATTCAAAATTCTTACTGGCGTGGAAGGCCTTCAACACGTCTACTGCTTTTTCAGAACCCTGGCCCTGCTCTTACGTAAGGGTGGACAGGATTGAGAGGTTACAGGAATGTCGTTAATGAGCATTGTCCCTGTAAAATAAACAAATAAATTAAATGAATTATTTGATGGTGCACTGTGTTTTTGCGATAGGGGTTATTTCCCTACATAAACTCAGTGTCTTAGTGCAGAGTGAGCTACACCTCTGCCAGTCTTTCTTCAAGCCCCATTTCAGCACACGAGCACATACCTCCTCAGGTCTGATTGGCTCCCAGCTTGGAGACCCCGCCCCTCCCATGTTGAACACAGTGGCGGAGCCCCATTGATGATTGGGGCGGACCGCCCCGGCAGTATTATTATGTTACAGCCAGTGCGCTCACGTGCCCGGCTCGTTGTGTAACATGGAACTGAGGAGGCTGTGGTGTGTTCTGTAAGCCAGGTATCACACGTGTGCTCCTTCCCAACCCCACTCAGCCACTCTGAGGAAACCCGGCTCCTAAATTCACTTCAGTGCCTCATTGGTTCCAAAGGGGAGTCTAAATAGTGACTGTGTCACTCTCTGGAGACTGTCAGACTTCCTCTCCACTTTGCCTCTCCTAGTCTGACATCAGAGTCAGCACCAATGCTGTAAAATGTGAAAAACAAAGTTGATGTTGCGCAACCCTACGCTACACCCTGTTTACTGTGCTGCTCTGGGACACTGACAAACTCTTCCCTGTTACCAGGGAGATGTGTTTTTCCCACCCTGCAATTGAAAGAGGCTGGGTCTTTCTTGAGGCCTCTGAAATTCATTCTTTCATTAAAACTCTGTGTCACTCTTCGTTGAAAAAGATATCCACAATTTCATTTTAATATTGAACGAGACTGTGCTACTTTTGATTGTGCAACAGTCGACCGGCACCGTCCCAAAAATACGGATGTACTTGCTTAGCAAGTTTCTGTAGCAGGGATAACTGGCACACTAACTCACTTCCCACTCGCGTCTGCTGTCTGTCCTGGCCCCTCGCTGGTGGAATGACCTTCCCGTGGCGGTCAGAACAGCAGAGAATCTGACTACCTTCAAGCGCAGACTAAAGACTCATCTCTTCAGGCTGCACCTCTCCCCACCCCTCCCTAGCCCATAGTTTAGCTCAATGTATCTAGTTAGGCTAATACGATCACGTTAGTCTTTATTTGGCAGGATTGTTTTTGTCTGATTCTGATTAGGCAAATGTGATTTCAGGGCTAGTTTGTACTTGGCAGGATTGTTTGTTTGTTTGCTGAACAGGTTACCCTACAGGGTTGGAGTCCTGATCTATGTGGTCACTTCTGGCACTACGATCTTTACTTCACTCTAGTGTGTTTCTTTTGCACCTCTGCACCTTGAACTAATGCACTTGTTGTATGTCGGTCTGGATAAGAGTGTCTGCTAAATGCCTGTAATGTACTGTAATGTAATGAAATGTTCTCATTTCCCTCTTTACATATTTGCATTTGTCCTCTGTACTTACGCGAAATTGAACATCATTCTTTCTGGTAGCCAAACAAACTGCAGTGCTGTACGCCAGCGGTGCTATCCCTGGCCCCTGAGAGCTGTGGGGTGTACTGCGTTATGTTGTAATTCAGCGCTTCATGGGTCAATTGAAGCAGTTGGTCATACAGTTGACTCACCTCCCATGGATGAAGCATCCCGTTAGTTCTGGCAGGCCACAAGAGTCAAGCGCTCCGGCTGAATCAGCTGATGGCTCATGTTGACCTATCACAGTACATTCACATAACAGGGCGGTCTACTTAAGCAGTCTGCCTCTACTCATTCGGCTGCTCCTCCTGCATGCAAGCTTGCTGCACATTGCTTTTTAAATCACCTCCACCACCCCAGCTCCATCTCTATGTGTTAAGAATTTGCACTGCTGCTGGATCTGTTCTGTGTGTACCCCTCTAGGGGGCTTGGCTGCTGGCCTCCCGGCCTTATCCACGCGGGCTGCGTGGTTGGCGGGAGAGCTCCAGAACAGAGCCATACCGCCAAACATAACTGTATTTCCTTTATTGTCAATAAAGATCTTACTTTAATGACAGTGGTCCTGACTGAATTCCTTGGTTTCTTGGTTTCTGATTTGAGACCTGGTGGCGGGGTTGTCAACTCTCACGCTTTTGGCGTGTGTGATGCCAGGAAGGGAATTAGGGTGCTGTCCACCGGGGGCCCGGTCCTACAGACAAGTATGGTCACAGCTGCGTTTCATTACAGTCACATCACCCTTGACCTAATTATGGGCTCTATAAGAGGCATTAACAGTCCTGGCTCCCAGGCCTAGAGTAGAGGCATTTGAGAGCTGGGGAATGCATGGGTGTGTGCGCCATGTTTTTGTGGTTTTGGTTTTGGTTTCCTCTTTTTTTTGCAGTTTTTGTTGTTTAAGATTTCTATTCTTTTAGCGTTTTAGGACCAAGAAATGGCGGTTAGCCAACACTTCTTTTATGTTTTTCCTGCCTGTTCACCACGTGAGCAGTGGCCACCCCCAGCCCTGCCTCACACATGACTCACGCTTTCAGGCTGTCTGACACTCTCACGCTACCCGAACGCATCTGACGGCAAATAAAAAGACTGCTACTGAACACAAATTCGCTCCTCACTGATGAAACAAAGCATATCAACTCCTGGGATGAAGTCAGTTTTTTTCAACATGGCAAACTGAGATTGGTTCACAAACATTACAGAGAGACCGTCAATTGGCTGTCTGTCTTTGAGAGGACCGCCCTCTGTAATGAAATGAAATGAAATTTCTGCTCGCGTGTATCAGGGTGATATGGTTACAACAGTGGGCACCCTAAAAAAAGTGTGCTTTTGGTTACAGTGGCTGAATTCAGAAATTGTCATTTTAAACACATTTTACTTAGTCCTCACTTCCCCGACACAATATAGCAGGTTAAATAACTGCATCTGACATCTGCTTTTTCAGCTCATGTGTGTCCCAGGCAGACAAAGAAGAGCCTGGTGAGTGAATTTATTAATTAATTTATTTGTTTTTTTTAAATAGTTATATGTGCATATTTGGTTGTAATCTCACAGGTGGTTGTGAATGTGTTTGTGTGGGCACCTACACATTCGCCTGTTATCTCGAAGGTGGCTGTGAATGTGTAGGTGCTTGGTGGATGCTGTACTGAAGCAGTGATGTGTTTCTGTGTTTCAGAAGACAGTCACAGATTGGCCTACTGTCCAGAGCATGAGTGTACAGTAACTCTAATCATGTTGGCTTTGTGGTTTGTTGTATGCAGAGTAAGGTGTGTGCTTTGGGGATGTGAGTGGTGAGATGTGTGTGTTTTGTGGATGTGAGCGGTGAGATGTGTGTGTTTTGGGGATGTGAGCGGTGGGATGTGTGTGTTTTGGGGATGTGAGCGGTGGGATGTGTGTGTTTTGGGGATGTGAGCGGTGGGATGTGTGTGTTTTGGGATGTGAGCAGGGTTGTTATGCTGGCTGAGTGAGGGGGCTGGTCACGTTTGCTGTGTTATGCCAGCTGTGGGCCATGCCATCATGGTGCTGTGTGCTGACGCTGTACGGTGGCATGTTAAATCTGGGCCTCTCCTCTGTTTCCTGTGGGGTTCAGGTGCCACTGGTCTGTGCTGCTGAGCCACGGAAGAGAGTGAGGCTCTAACCAGCTCAGACCAGCCTCCTCCCTGTCGTTTCTGCCTTTCGCTTCTGATGCCTGGTTTTTTAGGGTTCCAGCTCTGACTCCTGTTTTTTTGGGGGTTCCTGCTCTTAGCACTCTTTTTGAGGTGCCTCTGTTTGGGCAATAAAACAGTTTTGGGCTGCTGAGGAGTTCTGTGTTCTGTGTCTGTGTGGGCGCGGTGTTGGGGGCGCCCTGGGCGTGCGGTCCTGATCTGGCGTGCTGGTCTGTGACCGCAGCGTTGGAGCACCGCGAGAAGAAGTACCAGGCCCACCGTCGCTTTGGCGACCGGCACGGGGGGGTGATCAGCGCCCGCACGTATTTCTACGCCAACGAGGCCAAATGCGACCACCACCTGGAGACCTTCCTCAACTGCATTCGTGCCTCAGGTCAGGGTCAAGGGTCAAGCCCTACGCACACTGAAATGACTGTTTTTCTGATGTTTGTAGATGGATATGTGTTGTTTTATTGTGAGTGAAGGTTTTATATTTGAGGACTGTTAAGTGGCTCATTCTGTTAAGGGTGAACCTTAAAATACATTTGAAATGACAAATTGAAAGTCAATATAATTATTATAAAAGGAAATACTTTTAGTCACCATCTTTCTGCATGCTCTGTGAATGTCTTGTTTTAAAAAAATGATTTGTGAATGTTAGAGTTAGCTATAGCACCTTTAAATGCAAATTAATAATTTACTGCATAATGAAACAGTTTGACCTTTAACCCTAACTATTAAGTTCTTCAATGTAGTGTATAGCAACATTTTGTTCTACTTAAAAAGTTACATAATGATGCATTATGTTCACAATTCATTCATACAACCATTGAAGGATATCAAATGTTGACATCTAAAACCAACACAAAAAAATTAAGGACGTACACGATGGCACTGGCAGTTGGGTATTTGTGGCTGTGAGCGCTTGGCCCCCTCCATTGCTGCTTGCAGCTGTATTTATAGTGTTATATCCTCTGTGCTCACAGGGGGAAGTTCTGAGGATGGTTTCACTGCCATTAAGATGACGGCTTTGGGACGACCTCAGTTTCTGGCGAGTGGGGTTTGCTAACCCAGGATTACACTGCTCTCTGACTGGTTAATTCTAAAATGAGTTCTCTGATTGGTCTGCTGTTGGTAAACTGCTCTGTGATTTGGGGAGGGGAAAGACAGTGTGAAAGTCAGGTCGGTAACCTGTGTTCGCCTGCAGTGAATCAGTACAGCGTGGCTTTGTGTGATAGATTCGCGACTCTGATTCTTCCCCTGCAGCTGCAGTTCTCTGAGGTTCTGGTGAAATGGAGGCAGTTTTTCAGGTTCCTTGCAGCCCAGCAGGGAAAAGGCAACATGGAGGCACTGAAGCAGAAGCTGGAGCTGGAACAACTGCAGGTGCGAAAAGATCTGAAACCATTCAGTGTGACAAATATACAATGATAGAGAAAATCAGGAAAATACTTTTTCTCAGCACTGTATATCACTGGTCTAAGTGATTGTTATCCTTACTGCCAAAATGTGTCCATTTATTACTGTAACATTTCGACCCGATAGGTCTTTGTCAGGGAAAATCTGATGAAGATTTTCAGGTCGGATTTGCTCACACAAGCCTACTGATTCTGCTGATTGTTTTTGTTACCATGGCACATGCATCTGGGCCTCAAATGTTGGGTGTCATCTCTCCATTCACAGGAAAGTTTGACTAAACTGGGTGTGGCCACCAGAGATGACATCCAGAACTGGTTTACTGGAGAGAAGTTAAGCTCCTCAGGGTAAACATATTTAACTTTTAAATTTTGTCAGTAATACATGCACACACACACACACTCAGTCAATAGCGCACAAACAGTGTTTGGACAATACAATGGAAACACCACATGAAAAAGGACTTTAACTTTGAAGTTAAAAAATCACAATTACAAAGGCCCAAAACTATGGCCTCAAAAATTGCCACAGAACTGAAGCAAGCCAAATTGCAACAAAAATTGTACATCCTGAGCTTGGCAGAGCCAGTTTTTCTGGCTGGGCTGTCATTTGGAAACTGATTGTATCCAATGCTAATGCACTAAGACATGTAACACAAAACCTGGATGCCTGAACAATGGAAAAAAATCATATGTTACTAAGTTTACTACATTTGGAGAGGCTTACCTTTGGAGCAAGCCCACAATTTCTGTTGCCACCTGTTAAACAGTAGTAGATCTGTAATGGCTTGGTCAGCCGTCTTGTGGGAGCCATTGGGTCCAATGACTGCTCTGCATGGTTGTATAATGGCCAAGAAATATGAAGCCATTTTATAAGACAAGGTGCACCCTATGCTGCAAACACTGTTTCTTCATGATATCCCTGAATAACTCTGGGATAACACTGCCAGACAAATTCAAGAGAAGTTTTATGAAGCTCAGGATGAAGTCAAAACTTCCTCCATGTCCTTCACAATCGGATGATCTAAAGATCTTTCAACCATTACTGGAAATTCTGGAGTACAGGGTGAAAAGTAGATTTCTGCCTCAAAGAATTGGAGGATTTCCTTTTATAAGACTAGCCGTATCCCCACCCACACATTTCACACCTTGTATTGACAGCACTGCAAAAAGGATTGGAATCGTTCGGAAGGCAAAGGGTGCCCCTACTCCTTTTTACTGCTATTACTCCATAATTTATAGACTCTAAGGGGTAAGCGCTGTATGAGGCGTGTGGATTACGTTCAAGCCGCGCAAGTTAATTTTGGTAGAGGATGCAGTTAGCGCTGGCGATTTTGGTGTGGAACATAGTCTTGCTTCATGTGTAAGGCCACCAGGCTTCTTATGTTGCAGCTGGGCGTTGTCCAGTTTCACACCCATGACACAGGGTGGAAATACAAACTGGCCAGTACACGTAGCATGGTGTCCAGGTTGAGGTTACTGTTCTGAAAGACCCTTTTCCGAAGGTAACCTAATATAGCAGATGCTTGCTTGAAGAAGTTTTAGGATTTCTTCATATATGGTGCAGCTCTCTTGACAGGATGTTTCCAAAGTATCTGAAAGTGGCAACAGTGAATAAATGGTTGGTTTTTGTTGGATTGGGTGGTTTTCCAGAGTGACCTTGAAAAGCTGTGGCAGTTGCTTATGTTGTGGTTTTCACAACTTCTGGAGTCTGAGATACCAGGTCATAGTCATCAGCATAGCACAGCTCAGTAAGAGAGAATGAAGTGTGTGTGTAGTGTGTAAATAATTTGTATGTATGTGTGCACACACAAAGGACATTTGAAACTCAATCCAAAACACACAGTAGTACATTTGAAACTCAGTAACACACACACACACACACACGCCTGTTGTTGCAGCAGCGTGAATCACAAGTCTCTTACAGTATTGACAGTATCTCTGTGCTTGCAGAACCATAGACCTTCTGGATTGGAACAGCCTGATGAACAGCCGCACCCGGATCTCCAGCCTGCTGCTTGTGCCCAACATGGAGGTGAGAGAGGTGGTGATGATTACAGCTGTGCATGTGATTACTGACACCCAGCTGACCCAGCACTGCAGCTGTGGCACAGTCAGCATGCCCCGAACCTCCATTAACAGGAGAGTCTGGCTCTTCATCTTTCACTGCTCCCTCTCTAATAGGAATACAGGCTTCTGGATAAAATACTTTTATTAGTTTGATTGATTGTATAATTTGATTGATTGTAATTACTGGGCTGTGAAGCAGTGCTGACCTGGTTAATGGTAGTCTGGAGAGCTTCATAACAAGCTGAATGCGGGGACACTTTTCTGAGCTGTGCTCTTGGGTTTGGGCTCTTGCCCAAACCCCAAACTCTTGCTGTTGAGTGTCAGTCTGAGGTCATCTTGATGTAAGTTCAAAGCTAATGTTGTCTAGAGGACAGTCACAACTGCTTTCCTGACATCTGTGCTTTTTTTGGAATGTGTCTCTTTCAAATTTACTGTTGTGGAAGTATGCTTCTTCTATAGGGTTTAATGTTTTTAAATTTCTTCTTATTAAAGATCAAGAATATAGTTAAATGTATGTGATTATGTGAAAATCGATGAAGAATAGCAGGTGTTCTGTGTTATGTCTTAGAAGTTGTAACTAAGGAAAGACTGATGCATACCATCTAGAGAATCTTTGGACCCCAACTGCAGGAGGAAAATTGCAAACATTTACTTATTGAAATTTTGTAAGTAACTTATGATGGGAAACAGTCTTGTGCAGAAGACCTTTGAGTTGCAAGAGAAGAGAAAGGACACACCGACCTAGAAAGAACTGTTTTGCTATAACTAGTTGTATAGATTATATTCTATTAAAATGAATAAATGAAAATCAAATTAATAATAGCAACAGTAATAATATAAACATATTCTGTTAGAACATGCTGGTGTGTTTGTATATGAGTTAAATATTTCATTTGGATTACAGCATGTATTGAATGCATTTAAAGTGCATGTACTTTGGAACCGGAAGATTAAACAATTGTTAATAATGAGAACAAATACTTGTTATTTAAGTCACGCATATACATACCTCTGTAAGTGTGTGTGGTGAAATATCTGTCATTAATTGAAATTGAAGATTATATATTAGTTATTGTTAAACTAGCTGGTGAAACATAAGTGTGACCTAGGCTGGGATTGGTTGTTTTAGAGGGAAGATACTGTACATCATGGTAGAAGGAGATCTGATTGTATAAAGGATGTAAAGCGTAATTCGGAGAGCTCTCTGTGTGTCTTTATGCTACTTGAGACCTCCCATAGGCCTATGAAAATAAAAAAGGTAAGAAGAAGAAAACAAAAGATTATTAGAAGAAATCATAGTTTCTAGTCTTTCTTCTTACATCGCCAACTCACCCACCCAACCTAAGAGGAGGTTTTCCTCCACACTGTACGGGGCCCAGTTCTGACAGTATTTCTTCAGCAGATCAAACACTGAACAATATTGGTCTGCAGCCCTGCTTCACTGCTTCTACAAAGAATTCAATTATTTTTCAGCTATTTTAATTCTGCACTTGGAGCCACTTTAATTTTATGTCTTTATACCTTTCTCCCTCTGCTCTTATCTTTATATCTCCCTTACTCCCTCTCTCTCCCTGTCTCTTCCCCCCCCCCTTTCTCTCTCAGACAGGTCAGTTGGAGCCCCTGCTCAATAAGTTTACTGAGGAAGAGGAGCAACAGATGAAGAGAATGCTGCAGAGGATGGATGTTCTAGCCAAGGTGTGTCACTGCCCAGGGAGATTATGTAACCTCCGTAGTCCTGTTTCATTGGCTGACTCCTCACTGTGAGTTGCAGCGAGGGCTGTTTTCTCAGAGTTTCATTGCAGAAGAACAGTGGGGTTTTCTCTTAACACAGCATGGATTAATCATGTGTTTACACAGATGCACTGCAGTGCTCATCGGTTAAACTTTTATTTTTACAAATTGCATAACCTTTCAGCTGTGAATACATTCCATTCAAAACCAATCTGACAACTTTGCCAACAAAATGAGTCTTTTGTCAGTTACGTGTAGCGTACAGTACTAGCGTAGCACTAAAACCATGATTATCTTGACTGTGTTCTTTCCCTGAGCAGTCCTGTAAATCTGTTAAAGTTAATTCACACTTTACCTTGCAATTCACATTACTGTTTATATGAATGTCTAGAAAGCCATAAGAAACCATATAGACAGTTGTACTGGCAAACCAATGAAACAAGATCGGCCCAGCTAACTTGGGGTTGTGTTAAACAGTTGGGATGATGACTTTGAGGGTTTGAGGTGGCGTTAGAAGTTTGGGGTGAAGGTACTGATGGTGGGTCCTATTTCAGTACGCAGAGGAACAAGGGGTTAGACTCATGGTGGACGCAGAACAGACCTACTTCCAGCCCGCCATCAGCCGACTGACCCTGGAGATGCAGAGAATCTTCAACACCCACAGACCCGTCATCTTCAACACCTACCAGTGTTACCTGAAGGCGAGTCTCTCAGTGTCAGGGTTATTCAGCACGGGCGTGTTCTCTTGAGGTGCATTATGGTGTTCAGAGGTTTGCAGGTTTGAATCCCTGCTAATGTACTATGTGGAAGGGACTATACCAAAGAGGTGAACGTGTACTATAAATGAATAGTCTCTTCTTCACCATCTTCTCTGTCTCCTTCATCACCAAATTCTTTTTCTTCTTTGTCTTCTTCACAGCCATAAACTGCAAGTCCACAGGAAAACACTCATAACTTGGCAAATAAACGTAAAGCTTTTATCTGGAGGCCAGTGAGTGACTAACTCGAGCTGTGCGCCCGTGTTGTGATTTCTGCAGGAGGCCTATGATAATGTGTCCCTGGACGTGGAGCTGTCGCGGCGCGAGGGGTGGCTTTTTGGGGCCAAGCTGGTGCGCGGCGCATACATGGACCAGGAGCGCAGGCGTGCGGCAGAGATCGGCTACGAGGACCCCATCAATCCCGACTACGAGGCCACCAACCGCATGTACCACAGGTACGGTCATTAACCGTGTGTACCACAAATACAGTCATCAACCGCATGTACCTCAAGTACTGTCATCAACTGAACTGCATGTACCGCAAGTATGGTCATCAGCTGCATGGCTGTAGTCATGGTTACCAACCGCATGACCACAAGTACATTCACCAATCTCGTAACCACAAGTATGGTCACCAACCACACGACCACAAGTACAGTAACTAACCACTTGACTACAAATGCGGTTGCCAACTGCCGTTCTGTTACTGGTTAGGAGTGAAAACCCTCAAGGAAAAGAATGAACTCAACAATATAATTGTGTTTAATTATGAGGACAACTGACTCCAGCTGTTGTGTGCAGGTGTCTGGATTATATTCTGGAGGAGGTTGGACACAACAGGCAGGCCAATGTCATGGTGGCATCTCACAACGAGGACACAATCAAATACACCCTGCAGAGGTAAAGATTTCCTGCTTAATGCCTTTCCTGTCTTTAAGACAAACTCAACACAGAGAAAAAGGTTCCACAGACATGTTGCCCTGCATACTGCAATAACAGCTGTCAGAGCCAAAGTACTTGGTAATATATGTACGTACAGGGTTGTGTTGAGGGTGTTCTCTTCCTCCAGGATGACTAAGAGGGGTCATTTGTTGTTGTGTTCAGGTTATTTAAAGGTTCTCTCTCACTAGAGTGGGAGCAGTAAAGATACCTTTGGAGCTACCTGTATAGGTGTTCTCTGCAGTTGGCAGTCACACTTATTCTTTCTATTTAAACAACGAAGATTAAATGTCAACCAGTCAGTCCTTCAAGCATTCTAGAGAGCTTTTATTGAATCTGTCCTAACATTCACCATGGTTGCCTGGTTTAATTCACTCACCAGTGTAAACCAAAACACTGGTCAGGAGAAAATTAGAGAGGGAAACTATGAAGAAGACTATGAGGGACACATAAAATGAATGGACATGCGAGAAGGGATATAGAATAGAATAAAGTCCCCATTTTTAAAACCAACAATTTGAAATTGACAGCTTTAATTTATTCATTTGATTATTTTTATTGGCGTTTTGCATGTCTAATGTAGTCATTTTACTTTACTGTTTGTGCTGTTATACATTGTTTTGTATACAGTACATTGTTTGGTTTTGTGCTGATGTTGTGTTGAGGTTGTATTGGTGTTGTGTTGAGCTCTCTCTCTCCCACTGCCTCCGCCCGTAAACCAAGAATCTCTCTCTCTCCCCCCTCGCTCTCTCTCTCTCTCTCTCTCTCTCCCTCTGTCCCCCCCTCTCTCTCTCTCTCTCTCTCTCTCCAGGATGAATGAGATGGGTTTGTCTCCCAGGGAGAGCCTGGTGTACTTCGGTCAGCTGTTGGGCATGTGCGACCAGATCAGCTTCCCCCTGGGTGAGCTATCACGTCAAAAATATAAAAAAACGAAAAATTTGCCTTATTTCGTAAATGCAAATGCACATGCAAAAAAATGTCACCCTGTGGCTTTTCATAACTGTTTTTGACAGCGCAAATATATGCCTTGGATCAACACATTATGCACCGTATATCAATATATCACCGTATATCTATCAGTTTGTGTAGAGTATATGTCTGTTCTAATTGATATATTGTGTGTATTGTGTGGCCGAAAGACAATTTAAGCAGTTTTAAAAACTGCTCTGAATCAGTCTGTAAAATTGTGAAGGAGCAGCTGCAAATAAGAAACCAGTTTTAAAAAATACTTTTTAATTTATTTAAGGAGGACCTGGAATTACAACTAAAAAGCTGCAAATAAATTAATTCCAGCCTCATGTTAGGCGAAAGGATATTCTTTTGCTCATTTGCCTCTGCAATTACATATGCCCGCATATCTGCATGTGTATGTGGACGGTGAAAAGAACCAGACAGACTGTGCCATCTAGCTTAATGAGAATGTGACATTAGCATGCTCAGTGCCTGCGTCAATGCAACAGCTAGCTACAGGTTACATTACATTGCACTTGTTTCAACCGTTATTGTTGAATTAGTTCATTGAATGAGTTTTTAAATAATTTAAAAATCAATTTTTATTATTTTTTTATTTGGCCGGTTGACACGCCAAAAAGTGCCGTTTCAACACGACATTATTGCCGACCTCAGCACTCGTAGAAGAACCTCAGCCAATAGCAATGCAATAATTGCAATTAAATTAGCATATTGCATCAAGGCATGTGTCACCACTACGACATTTTGTGAGTGTGTTGACCCCTTCCGCTACATTCATGAGATTGTGACACGCCCCTTAACGTCAGATATGCTTGGCTTTCCGCACATCCTACACACCTCAACACATCACATTTTAACATGTCAAAAAGGAATGGGTTAACACGTCAAAAAATAAATAAATAAATAAATAAAAAGGTCTACCTTCAGTTTCAAAACAATTTAGCTCACATTGATAGCTGTCACTCTGGTTCCCATTATCCCTCTGCGCCCATGTGTGTAGGGGGGGAGAGATAGCTACCGGGCAAAGAGAGCACATTTTGGAGAAGTCGCAAAGACTGGATCGACGGTGATACATTTGCGCCTTGTTTTTGTAAATGCAAACGCACATGCAAATGTTTTTTTTTTCTGGCGCCGTTGAAACAAAACTGAAAACTGGTGTACTGAAAAATGGCATGAAACGTTTAAAAAGCCCATGGTTACAATGATTAAAAATGCGACCCTGTGGCTTTTCATAACGGTTTGTGGTAACGCAAATATATGGAGATTTTCTCAGCAATAAATCATCCATACATTATAAATCATATATCAATGAAAGCGTACATATACTTTGTATATGAAGTGATGTGTGCCTGGCCCAGCACGTTTAAAAAATACACATTTCATTGATATACTGTGTGTAATATGTGTCCAAAGACGATTTAACCCTTTAAAAAAGGGGGCTAAATTAGCCGGCAGACCCATCTTGGCACCACTTTTGACATAGAAAAGCCGTCTGGGCCAGGCAGGAAACAGACTGGCTGAGGAGGGGAGGAGCTCCTCTTTAAGTATGAGCGCCATTATGACTGGCACCGAATGAATAAGCCCTCTAAAAGCTTGCTATTGTCCACATGAGCATTCACCATAATACTTAAAGCCCAGAGCTGTGAATGAGAAGCTTGGTTTTTATTTGTGCTTTTGAACATGAACCATGTGCTGGGTTGGGCAAAAATCACTTTGTATAGAGTATATTTCAGCCATAAATGCCTTGGATCAACACATTATGCACCATATATCAATATATCACCATATATCTATCAGTTTGTGTAGAGCATATGTCTGTTCTAATTGATATATTGTGTGTATTGTGTGGCCGAAAGACAATTTAAGCATTTAAAAACTGCTCTGAATCAGTCTGTAAAATTGTGAAGAAGCAGCTGCAAATAAGAAACCAGTTTTTAAAAATATATTTTTATTTATTTAAGGAGGACCTGCAATTACAAGTAAAAAGCTGCAAATAAATTAATTTCAGCCTCGTGTTTTTTGCTCATTTGCCTCTGCAATTACATATGCCAGCGAGCATATATGCTTCTGTATGTGGATGGTGAAAACAACCAGACAGCTTAATGAGAACGTGGCATCAGCAACAGAGCATGCTCAGTGCTTGCGTCAATGAACAGCTAGCTTCAGGTTACATTACATTGCCATCACTTGCACTTGTTTCAACCGTTATTGTTGAATTAGTTCATTGAATGAGTTTTTAAATAATTTATAAATCAAAAATTTTAAAGTTTATCAGCAAAATAAAATTAAGCAAGTGTCCTTACGGGTTTACCCGAAACACACTACCTTAGAGGGGAAAAAATGTCTTAAATGTGCAGCTTCACGTGACTGAAATGATCTTCAAAAATCATTCTGACTCAGCTGTATGTATTTTTGAACACACATTATTTTTTCTCCTGTATGTTAATTTTGTGTATTTAATCTTGTGTTATTATGTTTGTGTTTTGTATTTCTGTGCTGTTCTACAAACCTTTTTCGTACAAAGTATTTTAGAACTCATGCTTCTTTTCCATGTTATTGTCTGACAAGAAAATGTGTTCTCAGTAACCGAACTGCTTAAATGACGGTCAGATAAATAAATATATCAATAAAGCAAACAGTGCTATAACACAACAAAGCTAGGCAGAACATCGAGAGTTGGAAACGCGACTCATCTCCCTGCTTTGTTCCTGAAACAGGCCAGGCCGGTTTCCCGGTCTACAAGTATGTACCGTACGGCCCCGTGAACGAGGTCATCCCGTACCTGTCACGCCGCGCCCAGGAGAACCGCAGCTTCATGAAGGGCTCGCAGCGAGAGCGCCACCTGCTGTGGACAGAGCTGAAACGCAGGCTGCTGAACGGCCAGATCCTGTACAGGCCTGCCTACTGAAGGAGGGGCCCCGACGGCCCTCCCCCCCCCCCGTCTCTAACATTCCGGTCTACGCGCCGCAGGGCACAGGCATCCGTGCGTCTCTAAAAACAACCGAGCTGCACTTTTTAGGAGCGTCTGCTTTCGCGCCTTCAGACCAAGCCTCGCCGAAAGCTCTGGTGCCCCCTGCTGGCCGACACAGGCCACTGCTGACAGCACCGAACAGGCCGAGAACAACGTGGTCTGTTTCCTCCTAGCTGCCACTCGTGATTCAGTCTAGTAACTTGAGTTAAATATCACATGTGATTATTTAACTCAAGATATTAAATATCTTGAGGTAAATAATCAGACACGAGTTGATCCAAAGTACTGTAACTTCTGGCGTTCACATATTATCAGAAGTACTGTGAATATTTGATTCAGAAGTGCTTAATTTATATCCAGCATGCCACTGTCTAATGGGTACCAAGTGCAATGTAGTGCTCACTTGGATATACTACCTATGTACATTTAACATTCACTCAGATGTAACCTGTTAGACAGTCAATCATTTGCATGTGATATGTAACCTGTTATTTATGCTATGACTTCCATGCACAGTATGTTTATAGTACAGTGCATAAGCTTCCGGCACAAGTTTGAAACTGTGCTAAAAAAGCACATGATACATTTAATATTTTACTGACTGTGTGAGGAATTCTGCTGAATTAACTTATTTTTTGGTTTTGGGCACCAAAGGAATTGCAAAGGAACCACAGTGAATACAAAGCTGGAACTCCAGGGTGTAAAATGGGATTTTAAGATGTTGTATAACCAGGATTTTGATGGGTCATTGCCTTGCAGAAAAGAACGTTGTTAAATAGAAGTTTTAACTTCACTTTTGTGATTGCTAATACTGTATTTAAATAGGTCACAGATACAGTGCCCTCCAAAAGCATGACAACAGTAGAGTGAATTTTGTTTGGTTCGTATTTTAGCTATATACCTAAGGCATTTAGAATTGCGATCACAAGATCAATATGAGACTAAAGTACAGACAGCCAGCTTTTATGTCATGGTATTTGCATGCAGGTGTGTTTTACCATTTTACAGAACTGCTGTATGTGTGTTGTCCCCTCATTTTCGATTGTAAGTTCAAAAGTAAGTTAACGGATGTCTAACAAGTGTTAACTGTTGCGGAAATGTGTTTCCATTTGAATGGATTTGACCGCAGATAAAAGGGCAGCGTTGTCTAGCCTTGGTTTTAGCCTTTTTGTTTTCATCTGTGGATATTGCATTTGGAGTCAGTGGCACACGCTGTCGTGAAGGTCAGAGGACTAACTATGGCTGAAAAAGAGCTAATCTGTAAGCTGAAAGCTCAGAAGAATTCACTAAGAAGGATAGCGTTACCATGCTTTTGGAAGGAACTGTGTCTTCCTACAAACAACATGGTTTATAGATTTCATGTTTTAAGATTTTATTTACAGTCCATTTACCATTTAATTTTCACATGCAGCACAACAATCACAACATTAAACTAGATTGGTTACAAATAGTGAAATATTGTTTATGCAGGCTGTGCTAATTTATAATGAGAGATTATTAAACAGCAGGGCTGAGCAGGTTGCTCTGGTACATTATAACCATTATTAATCTGTAAGATTAATACAGTATTAAAGCCATGTTTCTGTAGCTGAATATGAATATTTTACAGCATATTTACATCCTTACATGTGGTAATCTTTTAAAACATGAAACAATTTATGGAATGTGTTAATTTGTTAGAAAATGGACCTTATTGAAAATAAGGAAAGAAGAGTAGCATTGTGCATGTGTAACATTGCACGTTTTTAAAATGTATGGTGAATTACATTTATGTGATGTTATGTTCCATTGTTTTATTTCATATTTAAATCATTGCTTTTCTTTGCTAAATCATTGGCCATATTACATGGCATATATTGTTGACCATAATACTGTTGAGTAATTTTCTTTGAAAGCTGTTTGGAAGTGATAATAAGTTCTGTGAAGTGCTGAGAATGATGCATGCTTTAAGCAAAGAAATGAAGCCAGATATCACATACAGCCTGACAGACCAGTAGTAGACAGTTAAACAAATATGAACGCATCCTTTGCGGGAGTATTCTTTTCAGAATGCTGATGATGTATAAATGATCGACCTGTGGATTCACCTCTCCCCATCTGCCACATCTGTAATTGACGGGTCGAAACTATGTCATTTTATTTTAATACAATCATTCTACTTAAAGAAAATACATTTTTTCTCAAAAACTTGCTAATTGGACCCGGGAACAGGAGTGGCTGCACCTGTGCGCACTGATTACCTCACTACGCACAGGTGCAGCCACTCCTGTTCCCGGGTCCAATTAGCCTGGACAATTATCTAATTCTTAACCAATTATCCAATTGGCCAGGTCTAATTAGCTTGACCCAGGGCAGGTGTGGCTGCTTAAACCAGCCATCCCCACACCACAGTGTTTTCATAAACAAAACAATTTCAATGTCATTTTCTTCTTCCGATAATTAATTTGACATTTGTATTACCATAAAAAGCGGGTGCATTTAGTGCACCAGTGCATTGTATCTACACTGTTTTACAGTGTGTACCCACCTCAATGGGGTAATGAATACACAAATGCTACACACAATATAAGAAAAGAATATTTATTTTCAACAATATCCAAACTTTATAAGACATATATACACAGAATACGGAAAAAGTAATCAAACCATTCTTGCCAGTTAAACAAACAAAATGATCAGATTTCACTGCAATAAAGGATTGTACAAATGTATGATGCTGTTAACATGGCAATGTCAGTCCTGGTGAGTTACCTTCTACGGCTCCCAGCTAAAGTCCCATGCGTAACATGCACATCAAATCAAAATGCTTATCATGGCTATTTCTGTTTAGACTCAGTTGTAAATAGTGATTTCCTTCCGTTAGCACAAAACTGAAAAAATAAAAATGGAGAAGAAGCTCCACTTCTTCTGGGCTGAAACGTCTGGGCTGAAAGTCTGAGGGCTCATTCCAATCGCTTATTGTATCCGTCCTCGTCTCCTCAAACTGACCCGGGAAATAGATCGAGGTCCGCCATCTTTAAAGACATTCCAGCCAGTTAATGCTCCTTGAAGGAGCTAGGAGCGAGGAGCTGGGAGGCTCACAAAGGATGTTTGAGTAAGGAAACATGAGCACATCCTTTGCAGAACGCGCAATGTATAAATGATGGACCTGTGGATCCACCTCACCCCTTCCCCCTCCAACATCTTTAACTGATGTGGCTTCAACCTGAAGCTTCACTGAAAAAGGACGATCCATTTACCTAATACACTTTTCCACGATTTCTCTGTCCTCTCGCCCTTTCCTCAGGTCCTTTCCTTGCATCCTCCGTTTGTTGGAGCTAAGGAAGCGAGGAAAGGATGCAAGGAAAGGACGCAAGGAGGTACAATAAGCGAATGGAAAGAGCCCTTGGTCTGACAGAAGGTGTTGTGTGACTGGACTGCGAGATACAGCTTCACAGATGTTCTGCGCGAGAGACAGGAGCTGCCATCTGTCATTAATTTCAGCCAGTCATAGCTTTGCTATAAAGTGAAATGGCACTTTGACGGTTCATATGAGTAAGTGAGAGACAGTAATGCCTAGCTCTGCCCATTACGGGGTTAATGAAGCTTTGTCATGGTGTGGTCAAGCCAAGGTCAATGTGGTCAGACTGGGGTCAGGACGAGGGGGACACAGCGTTGCTATCCTGCGGTCCGAGTGCGGTCCAGTCGATTGGGGTCTTCCCCGATTTTCCCAGCAGGCCGTTGGTTTTAGAGAAGTGCCTGCAGCCGAAGAAACCGCGGTGCACAGACAGAGGGGAGGGGTGCGCTGTCTGCAGGACATGATGCCGCTTCTGAAACAAACAGTACTCACATTATGACTTTCCCAACACAATATACACGTTTATACGAAGTCTGCATCAACAACACTATATGTGCTTACATAAAGACTTTACAAACAGAAAGACTTCAACAGATGAATACAGATTTATAATAACATACATCTTACAAACATTAACACCACATTACACATACACATATGTGTACAAAGACTTGACCTACACATTATTATTAGGGTTTCAAGTGCCTGAGGCTGAAACCCTATTATTATTATTGTATTTTATGAGGGTTTCAAGCTCGTAGGGTGAAGATATTAAACAGATGAATTCCTCAAATACAATTTTCAAGGGTGGTTCCAACTACCATTACAACTGCCAATAAACTTTAATTTACCATCAAAACCTTTTTTCCATTATCACCACCATTTCTGCCTTGATATATGCAATTCTCCTTTAAAGCTTAAAACAAGCCTGTTGCCGCTTGAAGCATATGTCATGTTATTGTAACTGTGCTTTATTCAGGTGGTTTTTGTAAGCATCTGTTGGGCTCAGGAGGTTACCGTAAGTGTGTGTTTGGGTCAGCTTACCCACCCGGTCAATGACCACGCCCTTCCTTTGGGCGTGGCCTCCCCAGAGGAGGAAGACAAGGCCGTCTAAGTTGGCACTGAGCCAGGTGACCACGGCGTCGGTGAAGGTCTCCCAGCCGCGGTCCAGGTGGGAGTTCGGCTGGTGCGCTCGGACCGTGAGGACCGCGTTCAGCAACAGGACCCCTGTGAGGGGAAACGCAGAGCAACCGCAACCGTCATACACGCGCGCACAGTGCTCAGCATAAGCGCGCACACACAGTACATACATACATGAACACACACACACACACACACACGTTAGAGGACACCTGAGGACAGGTCACCTTGCTGTGCCCAGCCAGTCAGGTCTCCGTGTCCGGGGTGCTGGAAACCTTCCACATCCTCCATCAGCTCTCTGAACACATTCTCCAAACTGCAACACACACAGCCACACAAAGAGTCACAGCTCGACCTGAAACGCAATGACATAACCACAGCCCACTTCAGTGTGTTAAATTGGTCCCATCCAGGTGGAGTGTGGTTCTGATGGTCTCACCTGGGTGGGGCTAGGGTGGAGTGTGGTTCTGAAGGGGTCACCTGGGTGGGGGCAGGGTGGTGTGTGGTTCTGATGGTCTCACCTGGGTGGGGGTAGGGTGGAGTGTGGCTCTGATGGGGTCACCTGGGTGGGGGCAGGGTGGTGTGTGGTTCTGATGGTCTCACCTGGGTGGGGGTAGGGTGGAGTGTGGCTCTGATGGGGTCACCTGGGTAGGGGTAGGGTGGAGTGTGGTTTTGATGGTCTCACCTGGGTGGGGGTAGGGTGGGTCTCTGTACGCTGAAGGACAGGCCATGAGCTTGACCTGGGCCATGGTATGGGTCCTGCCCAAATATCACCACCTTCACCTGAGCAACACACCCAGATATCACCTGAGTAACTCACATGTGTACACACACACAAGCACTACCAGCCACGCACATATCACCAGAGCAACACAAACACACACACAGTATCACCCGAGTGACTTACTGCTGGTGTCTTCAGTAACTAACAAATTCAGTCCTGTACGGACATAGTCTCAGGGCATGGTTACCTGAGGTTCCAAAACAAGTGTTCAGAAACTCAGCCCTGAGAGCCTACTGTGTGTGCTGGTTTTAAATCCAACCATAAATGCAAGCTTTGAATTTTATTTTTTTCTAAACTAGACACTTTTAATGTCTACTGATGGATGGTTCACATCAGAGCTGTTCAGCCAAAGGTCCTGCAGGTCACAGTGCCTGCAGGGACGGTTGCTCCAACCATGCACTTCACCGCATTACTTCACTAATAATTTTGTCTCCATGGTTCAAGAACTAAGCTGACAGGACCCTGACAAAGTTACATTTTAAAGATTATGATGATTCTAAGCTAGTTTCATATTAATTTAATCACGAGTTACAGCGAGCAAAAGCACTCCAGCGTTTGTGCGTGCTCTCTGCTAGTTAGGTACCGTGGTATAGTCGTTCCAGAACTCACGTCGTGGATAGGGCACATCTGAGTCCAGGAGAACACCTGATGAACAGGAGGGTAGACAGTGTGTCGCTTCCTTTCCTCCGTAACAAAACTCATTAGCTGTCGAAGAGAAAGTACACTTCAGACAGGGCGTTTAGCAGAAAACAGCAAACCTTCAAGGAAAAGAAGTCATACTTGCCACTTAGTTTCCACAATAAGCCATGCGTTATGTAAGATATCAAAGAACTGAAGATACGGTTACCTTTGTAAAATAAGGCTTTCCAAACTCTTCATCCAGCGCCGTCCGCCAGCTCTCCCCGAATCCGGGCGGTACGTTGCGGGCAGCCAGCCGCTGGAGAGCGACTTTCCTGTTCCTCTCGATCCGGTCCAACTGCTCCGGGCTCAGCGGCGGGGACGCGGGTGGCTGTCCACTCCCTGGTTTTCTCCTCTTCATCGTAGATATCTTTGTGTATTTAGTTATGCAGCGAATGAATGTAAATCGCGACAGCTGTATGGCACTGCCTATGCTGCGTTTAGAGCTTACAGTCAAACATGCAGTGAAGTACGGATTTAGAAACATGCTGGAAAACACTCAAGTGTCTTATTTACTCCAAGGTAGCCTACTCTACGCATTTAAATGCAATATAAACATTTGTATACATACAGCAAACTAAATTATCTGTCGCAGCACAACCCGTTCTTCCATACTTGTTAAGTATTTGTTGTGTACATCCGGGATACATAGAGCTCGCGGCAGAACACAGTTCAGAAAGGGAAAGTCAACCTGTGATTGGGTAAAAACTTAGCACGAGGTGGTTGAGCAAAGAAGTGTCATTGCGCGTGCACCCAGCGCGAAATAGGATTTTAAAAGTTTAAGCATCATTTTTGGCTGCTATCTTGATGTTTCCGGCATTGTTCTCTTTAGATGCTGTTTTCACAAGTCCCATGCCCCGATATGTTTATCAAACTACAGCTTACTGCATGGAAACCAGCAATTTTCTGTAGGATACCTTAATTATGAGCTAGACGATGCTTTCCCTAGCTGTCAGAGAAAATGAAAATATTATTTCGTGATAATATAATGTGTATAATAATGACAATAAAACACTCACAGCGCCATCATCAAGGTTAGCACCTTCTCCTGTTTCATTATTTTCTTGGAACTTCTTTCGAGCGACTGGAGAAAAGTACGTGCTTATTGTTTTCTGCCCAATAACTCTGCCTGTACACATCTTGTCTGTCTATTAACATCACTAATTTCGAAACCCATCCACGGGTGCCCCGGAAGTCTTCTTTGAAACACCAGTTCCCGCCAAAAATTGGGCCAAAACTGGATTGAAAATAATTGATTAAATTTAGGCTTGTATGTTAATTAATCTGCAATTGAAACGATATAGAAATTATACTTATAACATTATTTAACACTGCAAATGTACACTAACACAACAAAAATACATTAACTCTGCTTACTTACATTACAAATCTACACTAACACTGCAAATGTACAGTAACTGCGAATTTACAATAACATTTCAAATATACACTCATGCTGTGCTGTCAGTGGTTTACCATTTTCATGGACATTATTTTGTAATTTTTTGTAGTTTGTTTACTTCTTTTTCTTCCAGAAGACTACTAAAATCCTCCTGGTCCCATTTTTATCCAGTTCCAAAATGCCCTTATCTGAAATTCAGAGCCAGATTTTAAAATCTGCAAAACTATGACCAAAGACAATCCTGAGGACCACTGACTCATAACTGCAGTTCAAATCATGGCCATACGGTGGAGTCTCTCCGGGATTGCCAGGGCACTTAAGATTTTTTGAGTTTCTCCCTCTGCAGTCAGCTAGAGCCGAGTCCATTGCTGCAGCACTAAAAGAGCGTCTTGCTGCCATCCTTCCTTCCTGAGGATCAGATAAGTAAGCTCGTCTGCCAGGCATATGATGGAGCCAGCGTGATGAGGGGTGCCACTGCAGGTGTTCAGAGAAAAATACAAGATGTGCACCCAAATGCCCACTACATCCACTGCTACGCACATCAGCTGATAATGCAACAGGCCACCTCTCACATCCTGAAGATGCACTGAGCAACACCTTGAAGGGCTACCCAATGCTCAATGGAAGCAAGCTGAAGACAGAGCTTAGTCTCATCTACAGCAAGGAAGAGTTCAAAGTTTGTCATGGTGATGTGGGCCTATTCCAGTTGTATATGGAGAATAATCTTGAAGAAGTCTTTTCAGAGACTGTCACTCTCCTAAAGATCCTCATCACCACACCCATGACCACGGCAGAAGCTTAGAGGTGCTTCTCAACCTTGAAAAGAATTAAAACTTTTCTCACAAACACCATAACCCAGGAGAGGCTGAATGCATTAGCCATGCTGTCAATGGAGAAGAGACTGGTGACTGAGATGACTGACATTAACCAGAAAGTCACTGAGAAATTTGCAGGCCAGAAGGAAAGGAGGGCAAAATTTATGTTCAAGTAGTGCTATTGGTCAGAGTTTAGGCAGCATTACAATGTGTTGTGTTGTTTTTAGATTTATATATATATATTTTTTGCTGAGCTATGAAGTGCTGCTTCAGTTTGTTTGTCCCCCCCAAAACTGCGCCCCCCCCAAAAAAATTTTTTTTATCACCAGCCACCACTGGGCATCAACAAGATAACTCCCTGAGGGCACTGGAGAAAAACAGGTTCATCTGTACAGCTGCTTCACCTGTGGGACACGGTCCCAAACCGACAGACTGTGCCACCCACGACCTTCTGGGTTCAGTGATGAAAAAGGGACGAACGGATGACATGTTTGTAGTTCTGACTAATGCGCTTGGCATACCGGACAGACCGCAATATTTTTTTCTGTGAGATGTTTTACTGTACAATCTGACTGTGTGAATTCCATGACTGAGAATAACATAAACAAGGAACTGAAATATCAATTCTGAAAAGATTGAGATGAAAGATGATCTTATATAACCAATCAAAGAAAAAGCTGATTTTGTTCTGCCATATTTATAATAAAGGAGGTATTCACAAAGTTAGGATGTCACTTCAATGGCTAACTCTACATACGTGGTATACAACATGAAAGATGTAAAGTAATGTTCTGCTCTGGGTGAGTGCATCATAAGTGAATAAACTATACAACTTGTAGATTTATAATCTCAAATGGAAGTCTGTAACTGGCTCAAAATGTGAAGAAGTTTGAATCCAAGAAATGCAGGAATGTCTGAAACATTTCAGATTTTATTTGTCAGAATATTTTCCTATTCAATAATTTCAGAAGACATTCCAGAAAATTCTGCCTCAACGTCTCGTAATCCTGCTTTAAGTACTTCGTGGCTTGTTCGATCGTGCCAATGCCCTCAGCCGGGGCTCGGTTCCACTGAAGCTTCTTTGCAATTCAAAAACATTTTTTGAGCCGCTCAGTCTTATGTGTAGCCTGCCTGGAGCTACCTGCAGTAGTGGGGTGTGGCCGCCGTCTTCAGCAAACAGCAAACACAACGGAATAAAGCAGCCATTCAGCGCATGCAACCCACTGCCTCCGCCCGTAAACCAAAAATCTCTCTCCCCTCTCTCTCTCTCCCTCCCTCTTTCTCCATCCCTCCTCTCTCTTTCTCTCTCTCTCTCACTCTCTTTCTCTCTCCCCCCTCTCTCACTCTCTCTCTCCCCCCTTTCTCTCTTGCAGTTTCATCCATTTTCATAGTTTTACGTTCTGACATTTCTGAAGTTGAGAACAAATCAAAGTAAAATTATGCTAACATAAACGCATGATATTTCCAATTAAGTTGATTGGATCTCAATGTGTCCTCAATGCGTCTTGGGTGCATTCACACCTGTAGTTAGTGTCCACTTGTGATCGGATCACCCAAGACGCATTTTAATGCCAGGTCTGAACAGGGCCTAAGTCACAATTTAAACAGATGTTAACAGTGAAACAAAGAGAGACATAATAATAACCAGAGGATAACATTTTATGAATTATTTACTGGTCAATATAAACAACTGTCATTGCCACAAGAGACATACATTTACAATTTTTTGTAAATAAACCTCAGTTATGACTGTGGTGCATCTTGCCATTGACTTCTATACATGCAGTATATGTTCATATATTTATTGTAAAAGTACAGAACTTAATCTTTTGAATTAAAATAGTTAGACACATTAAAACCCACATTTACGGCAAACTGCATGAACTGCATGTGCGGGGGCAAGGGAGCCCACCCCAGGGGGATGAAATGGGGGTCCACATCACCGTCTTTGATTCCAGGCTAAAAACATGATAAAGGGTTAACAGTGTGAGAAAAATACTACTGATGACATAATAGGAGACTACCACTATAAATTTAGACAAGAATGATTTGTAAAATTATCAAGAAAACTAGCAGTGAAAACACATCTGCATAAATAATGCGCTATTTTGGTTCTTAGGAAACAGAAACACAGAATATTCAACAGAAATGCATATTGGCTCTGTAGTCTAATATCTTCTTCAATAAAGTTATACAGATGTCATTCATTCTCACTGCTGTAAGACAGACGTAAGCATTTTTATTAAACTGAGGATCAAACAATTTAAGGCCGAAATAAAATATTTGATCATATTTATAGCGATAGCGATTTATAGAGGTACCATTTTGAATATCTTACCTTGCCAACATCTGCATTGATGCCCTTTTCCATGGGGCTACTACAAATGAAAGCAATATTTATTGGGGAAGCATTTTGAGCTCAACTGTCTAGGTTGTCCCCCCTCACCAGAGGGCTATGGTTGCATTTTACTGTCCTGCACATGAAAATAAAAGCCGCACATGTATCTGATTGCCCACTAGGGGAAGAAAACTGTATTATAATTTAAAGGACCATTATTCTATGCACAACATCCTGGAACATCATTCAGTTCAGTTAACCGCCTTTGTAAATGAATGAGAGGGTTCTTGCAAGAGATTTTGTGTAAAAGGTACTCCGTCATAGTATTTATGTTTATGGACAATAGCCTCTTTTATGCAAAACATGCAATGCATGTTGCAGAATGAATCTCATGCTATATATACTTATTCTACATCCTATATTCTACATATAGGCATACTATTATGTATGTTACTAAAAAACAGTAATTTCTAATATATTCTCTAATAGTTCAATGAATATAAAAATATAAAAAGAATATTTTAGATGAAAAAAGAGATGTAAAACGTGAAAATGTCTGGATGCATGAGGTCTGTTCTCAGGCGAACGCGACAGCGCCCCCACCTGGCTGCAGCCTGCTTCTCAAAAAAAGACCCGCAGGATGAAGCTGCCCTTCTTGTTGGGCTCGAAGGTGGAGGGGACGATGGCGTACTCGCCCAGCGGGAGCTTGAAGCGGTCGCACACCTCGCGCTTTTTGGTGAAGGTGGAGATATTGGCAACAGCGCGTTGCCGCAGCAACACGTCCGGCCCAAGGAGCACATTAGAGCGGCCCTTATACTGCAGGGGGGGGGAGGGGGGGAAGCATGTTATCTGACCTCTGATAATGTGCACTAGCATATTATTGTATGATGTAACTTCCTTTGTGCGTCTTGCCTGAGGGGAAGTACGGCCGCACTGACATTACCTCATCAGGAATCTGGAAAATAAAACCAGAACAACATGGTGTCAGTCCTCGTATATAACCTGCTTCTGACATGCTCTACCACACCCAAGACTGTACCACACCTGGGACTGCACCTGAGATTGTACCACATCTGAGACTGTACCACACCTTCACCACTATTCAGAACAAAATTATTCATATAAATATATATATTATTTCATATTAAAGTTTTTGTAATATTTTCTCTTTAGAAAATCTTAGGGATCTTGTGAAATTATAGCAGCAAGTATCTATGATAAAACTGTACTACTCCGGATGGTTATCTGCTGCTACTTTTCTCAGAGCAGTGGAGATGAGTTTGCCCTACAGTTTCTATTTCACGACACTCTCAGAGAGACATCACCACCGTATGAGTGTGGGGTTTTTTGGGGTCCCGTACTTTGTATATGGCGAAGCCGATGCTGTTGAAGTCCCTGCGCTCTTTGCGACAGTCCTTCTGCATGAGCCCCACCAGGAAGCTGCAGCTGTTCTTCCCGTCGTGGGGGTCCTTGTCCACGGCGTCCAGTCGAATCCTGAACTGCGGGTTCGTGCAGAAGGTGTCTGGAAGGGGAGGAGTAAGCAAAAAAAAGCCTTCAGCTATAATAATAATAATTATTATTATTATTTTTATTTAACTTTATTAATACAGAACATTTCCAGCAGTGCCCAGTGCCAGGTTCTTGATGACAACAATATAAACAATGCAAAAGAAATTAAAATGATGACACACCCCTAGTTTGGGACCCCCTGCTGTAAGCGCCCTATTGGCTCGTATCCGGGTTGTTAGGGACCACAGCTGTAAGCGCCCTATTGGCTCGTATCCTGGTTGTTAGGGACCACAGCTGTAAGCGCCCTATTGGCTCGTACCCGGGTTGTTAGGGACCACAGCTGTAAGCGCCCTATTGGCTCGTACC
This sequence comes from Anguilla anguilla, assembly GCF_013347855.1. NCBI lineage: Eukaryota > Metazoa > Chordata > Actinopteri > Anguilliformes > Anguillidae > Anguilla > Anguilla anguilla. Next base: position 28,051,509 of record NC_049214.1, read on the forward strand.
CTGGTAGTTCCTGCAGCCCCCCGCGGTGGAGCCCACCCTCCAGGTCCCCTCGAACTGGCAGTGATTCCAGCGACCGACCTGGGTACTGGTGAGTGTGTCTGGCGTGAGATTACAGATCTCCAGTTTAGAGTACTGCTTGACGAAGTCTGAGTATGCCATCCTGAGAGGAGAGAGAGAAGAGCTTACATACACACACACACACATCTGCACACCTGTAAACACACACCTGAACAGACACACAAACACACACACACACCTGCACACACATACACACCACACACAAACACACAGCCCATGCACTCTCACCAGAACTCTCCGTCCTTTGCTGAATTTTTCAGCTTCTCTTTCTCATCTTGGCGAACGCCGCCCCATTCTTCGGAGCTGACCAAAGGAAAGCATGTGTCAGCATCCCCTTTCACCATGGCAACCAGGAGCACACTGTGGTAACTGGGTATTAGGTGTGATTTGGGGGTTCACTATGGTAGTAGGTTATTAGCTGTGATTTGGGGGTTCACTGTGTTAATAGGTTATTAGCTGTGATTTGGGGGTTCACTCACTCATCACTCCAGGGTCCATTCCACTCCACCTCACCCCAGGGGTTCCTGATCCTCACCAGCTGCACTGGGGTCCCACGCAAGTGCACCTGGGGGGGAGATCCAACAGCTCACCTGCCTGCTTTCACCTCCTGCCCCCATTCCCTCCTGCCTGGCCCAATCTCACCTGTCTCGCCCACTTTTACCTTCTGACCAGTCTAATCTTAGCAGAGAGGGGAGAGCAAGAGTACAGGTACAAAGGGAGAGCAGGTGAACAGGTGCAGAGGGAGTGCAGGTGAACAGGTGCAGAGGGAGTGCAGGTGAACAGGTACAGGGAGAGAGCAGGTGAACAGGTGCAGAGTGAGAGCAGGTGAACAGGTACAGGGAGAGAGCAGGTGAACAGGTACAGGGAGAGAGCAAATACAAAGGGAGAGCAGGTGAGCAGGTGCAGAGGGACAGCAGGTGAACAGGTCCAGATAAACAGCAGGTGAACAGGTACAGGGGGAGAGCAGGTGAACAGGTCCAGATGAACAGCAGGTGAACAGGTCCAGATGAACAGCAGGTGAACAGGTACAGGGGGAGAGCAGGTGAACAGGTACAGGGGGACAGCAGGTGAACAGGTCCAGATGAACAGCAGGTGAACAGGTACAGGGGGAGAGCAGGTGAACAGGTCCAGATGAACAGCAGGTGAACAGGTCCAGATGAACAGCAGGTGAACAGGTACAGGGGGAGAGCAGGTGAACAGGTACAGGGGGACAGCAGGTGAACAGGTCCAGATGAACAGCAGGTGAACAGGTACAGGGGGAGAGCAGGTGAACAGGTCCAGATGAACAGCAGGTGAACAGGTCCAGATGAACAGCAGGTGAACAGGTACGGGGGAGAGCAGGTGAACAGGTACAGGGGGAGAGCAGGTGAACAGGTGTACCTCTTCAGCTGTAATGAGAGAGTAGACGTGGTCCTCCACCAGCTTATGCTGAGTTCTGGCCTCTGTCTTGTCCGCACTGGTTTTCTACACAAAAAACAAATCAATTTCTTTATTTAAACAAAATCTTAACAAGCAGAGACGTTTTGGCTGTCAGCGAAAAACATTATTTTACATCATCGCCCAGTTAAACATATACTGTTTTACCCACGTATGGGCTGCTGCTCCATGTAGATTACATTTTCCTAACACCGCCAAAAAAAACCCTCCCAAAGCAAAGTGTGACAAATACCTTGTGTTTGCATGTTTAAAAAACCACAGGAGGGTGTGGATTGGGGCTCTGTTTGAGTGATACCGATTTATAAACAAAGGGAAATCCTGATATAATAAGAGCTAAGGTTTGCTCCTAAAAAAGTGGTTAAAAAAAACTATGCCAAGAATAACACATCAGCAAAATATTTTCCAATAGCAAAAAAGGGAAAAAAAATAGTCCCTTAATCAGCGAACCATCAAGTTTAGACTTTAAGAGCAAAACCACCCATTCTTTCAGTAGATGAGATGTCAAAGTTATATAAAATGTCTAAGCTATGTGACATCTAAGCTATGCACAACAGATATATATTTACTGTATATATAATATATATATATATATATATATAAACATATACACACAGAATATGCATAACAGAATTTAGCAAATATAGCTGGTGATAAAACGGGGGATTGATTCTTCTGTCTGGGAGAAACAGCATTACAGAGCATTAGTGAAACATGAGAGTTTCAAGAGTGAAATGCAATCAGCATGAGCTGAAATGACCCATGACTGTGATATACATCTACACACATGGCAGTTTTAAAGATATAATCCCTCTGACTCACAGTGATGGTACAGCCCAGCAGGGACCCCCGGTGAAGGGCTTTCTGGATGATTTTGAAGAGGAACGGGGGTGCTGTGTCCAGCATGTAAACCTCTGAAATGCCCCCGGTGAGGTCTTCGAAGCCCTCTGTGTAGGACCCCCCCGACAAGGCCTCATAGGAGCCATTCACCCTGTGGCCAGAGAGGGGAGGACAAAGTACATTAGACTAGGATACAGTAGTCTCAAAGTAGCGTAGTATCTAAACCAACGGATAATTTTTGCAGCACCTCACATAAAACTGACATGGGCAATATCATAGAATTGACCTACATATAGGAATTAAGTAATACATTTAAACACAAATGTACATTTCACGGTAGCATTTTTAGGATGCAGTTAGGCTCACTACATTCACCAGAGCCGCCACAATTTAAATCAATAAAAATATGAAACTACTTTCAAAAGAGAGTTGTTTGCCTTACAGCACATTAAAGAAAATGAAAGCGTCAGTTGGTTTGACAGATTAAAAAGCCCTGAGATGTGAAAACAGGACGTTGATTCTTTATGGGACACATAACTATTTTTTTTTAATGTGGTCTTAAGAGGACAAATCATCCTTCAATAGAAGCATCCAGATAAAAATGAGCAGCTAGCCAGAATGCAGGGATTCTGATAGGGCTAGGATGGCAGGCAGCGCACACAGGGGCCCCTGGGGCCTCGTCTGGGAAATCCCGGCGCTACCTACTTAGCATAGGCCTTCTCCAGCAGGGCGCTCCAGAACTCCAAGCGCTCGGCCGACTGAACAAACAGCAGCTTTCCGTCTCTGGTGGGTAGCATGTCGTCGATCACCACGTCCACCCACTTGCCAAACTGCCAGAACTGAGGGACAGGAAAACATAGGCTCGCTAAGTCATAGCGCCAGTTAGCCAGGTGATCTTCACCCTGTAGCAGAACTTCTCAGCCCACCACAGATGCTGAATTGCACTCCACTTCAGGGAAATGCCAGTAAAAAGAGTTTCAACACAAGCTAAAGGGAGGTTATTTCACAGTCTGCATACAGGCACCCTCAATCCTGGTCCCGTAGAGCTACAGGATTCTGCTGTTTTTTTGTTCACCTTAAATTCCACACCCAGTTCAGCCCCAAGGAACCAGGTGAGTTTGAGTTACCAGTGTAATCAGCTGCTATAATCAATCGACTACTGGGTGACTCTGAAAAGCAGCAGATCCCGTGTCCATCCAGGACCAGGGCTGAGAACCATGGGTGCAAAATAAGACAAAAAAACAGCACAGATGTGTTATATAAGGATCTGGAAGCCATTTCCTGTTCAGACGACCTTTTACCTGGAAGTGAAAGATCCCAGCATAGTTCTCCTGAAAGCTCTGCCCAGAAGGGACCACACGGGCCAGGATGTCTTGATTCAGGGTCAGGGAGGCAATGGCAGCCAGTAGCCAGCAGTCTCCTGTTTCGGCACCCAGCAGAAAATTGATTAAAATGTGGATTTACATTCATTTTTAAAATTAGCATTTAGCATTAACTGTTTCATATCTGAGATTACAATGCTATTATCCAGCCTGTGAATTTTTTTTACTAGATGCAATATTAATGGTACAATGATATCTAAGTACAATGCTAATACTAACACTAATACTGACATACATGAATAATGACAACTGTTGCATTTGTATCATGCTGTCCCTGGCTTCAAGGACACTTTACTCAACTGATATGGCAGCCATTAGCTCAGTTTTTTTTTTTATGTACCACTTAAATTTTTTATCTTCTCTTGCTATTCGCCCTTCCCCTTAACAACACCATTAGGAAAATCTATTTATAAATTATCTGTCACGAGAGAGAGAATATCAGAATTATCGAAGCTGTGTGTGCTCTCTTGAGCGGCTATCCCGTTTGAGTCAAGGCAGTTTTCGGCTTACCCAACTCTCCTTGGCAGATGTCTGTTCTTCGCGCTTCATTGACAATGAACTGTGGGTTTGAACAAATGTCCTGCACACATTGAACAGGGTAGAATACTTTGTTATGACAGGCATGTTAAAAGGACTAGCATACACTCATTAAATGGACACACACATATGAAGTACAAAACATTTAGTGGTAAAAATCTTTTAATATATATAACCCAGGGGAAAGATCTTTTTTAAATGAGTTAATTTGTCTTGTCCAGACCATTAACTTGTGAGGACCATTGACTTGTGAGGATAATTGTCTTGTCCAAGACAATTGACATATGAACAGACCATTGACTTCTGAAGACAATTGACTTATCCAGACCATTGACATGTGAGAACAACTTACCTTTGAGGACAACTGGGGTTTGCTTTAAAATACGTGATTACATTTTCCATTAAACATTGCCATTTGACAGGTAACCTTTCATTTACAATTGCAATATAAAACACAAATAACTTTTTTAAGGCAAAGGTCTGTGGGACATCAGTGCAGTGGTTTACATTTCATGCAGCCATCTCCATTTCTCTGTAACACCTTTCAGTGGTTCTCTCAACACAGTACATTTGCTTAATCGGGAAAGGTTACTTTATTCATTTGACTTTGTGCATGAAGAGGTTCAGATGGTCAGCATTGTTATTGTCATTCCTTGTGTAGATTCCTGCCAGGTTTGACTGACATGCGGGAAAAGATTTGTTTGACGAGTGAATCGGGGCACATGATTCATTTGCAGTGCATTTATTTGTATCCTCAGGCAGAGATTTAGAGCGGAGACAGTGGTATTTAGACCGGTATAACAGGGGTCAGTGGATGTTTTGCTAGCCAGCACCCCAGGGCGTGAATACAATCCTCTACACCAGTGGTTCTCAAGCTCGTTCCTTGGGGACCCCTGGGCATGCTGGTTTTCATTCCAACCTCAACAGCAATCCCAGAATTTTAACAAGCTGTTAATTTCTCTTAATTAGGTGTGTGGTGGGGTGGGTGTGGTTTGAGCGGCTGCAGAGAGAGAGTGTGAGAGGAGCGGCTCTCGGATCCTTCGTCACAACTGTCAGCTGGAGGTAATCAGTGCCGATAATTGTTAATTGTTTAATTGCACTGATTGCCTCTGATTGCTTTCAACAGTGAGCCTGGGGTTTTTAAAAGGAAGACCGGAAGCCGGAGCGAGGAGGGCCGATGACAAGACGGCTACGGAACCGTGTTGTATGTGAAATTGTCTGTAAAAGACGTGTGAGAATAAAAGAGCACGGCAGTGCTAATTACGGAAACGGTTGTCTCCCGTGAGTGTGTTTTAACCAGGAGGGGTGGCACTCACTTGCCACAAGGTGCTTTCCATGTTTTAGAGCTGAGGTTCCAGAAAGAGCCAGTGTAGGTTCACACATCTGATTCTACAAATCAATCACTAGAGTCATTGCTATGCACCTTGATTAGTAGAATCAGGATCAGGTGTGTGCACCCACACTGGATAAGACTGGAGACATCAGGTGACACACAGCAAAAAGAGGGGTCAGTTATATTTCAGCTCAGTCAATACAGGAACTCAACTGAACTCCCATTCAGTCATTAGAAAAATTCTCAGAATATTACACCCATTTAACAATTCATGAACTGAACTGTTAGAAATCCCCAAATCCTGATTCTTAGTATAAACTGCGATTCATAACTAAAGACCATTCATCATAGCATCCCTTGATGCCGAAAAGGCGTTTGACATGGTAGATTGGTCCTTTCTCTTCACCTCCCTTAATCACTTTGGATTCCGGCCATATTTCACCAATTAGGTTAAAACACTATACAGTTCACCCACTGCACGTTATAACCAATGGACTTATATCAAAACCATTTCAATTACAAAGATGTACCCGACAAGGATGCCCACTATCCCCACTACTGTTTGCACTTTTCATTGAACCCCTGGCTGCTTCCATTAGGCAATGTGCGCGTATCTCAGGCATTCAATCAAAGTCACACCACCAGTCTGTATGCCGATGACATCCTGTTATACATTACAAACCCCTTATCCTCACTTCCATCAGACCATAATCTGGTCAGTAATTATAGGGTGTCTGGCTACTTCATCAACTGGACAAAATCCGAGATTCTGCCTTTAACCAAACTCAAATGGGATGCTGAGGTTGGGGACCACCCCGTCTTCAAACGAATAGCAAACTCTATTACATACCTTGGAATCCACATCTCTCCAAATTTAAATGAATTATTCAAACTCAACTATACCCCCCTACAACAAGAAATAAAAGACAATCTGTAAATATGGAATAAATTACCACTATCTTTAATTGGCCAAATTTCCACCGTTAAAATGAACATCCTCCCAAAAATAAATTACCTCCTTGCCATGACCCGTCACCCCACCCTCAGGCTGGTTCTCCTCTCTGAATATTGCAGTCACAAAATTCTACTGGAAAAACCAAAAACCACAAATTAAACTATCTACCCTCCAAAAGCTTAAACAACATGGAGGACTTGGGGCCCCAAATTTCTTCCACTATTTCCTGTCACACCAAATACTGTACATCCGCCACTGGACAAATAACACCAATCCACCTTGACTAGAATTCGAAAATAGTTCAAGAATTGGGCATCAAAAATCTCCCATTTATAGATAAATCCATAAAAACTCATACCTATTACAAAAACAACAACACTATCAACACCACCCTAACCACTTGGTGGAGGTCAAATGAAATTCTCCATCACAGCCTCTCACCATCTATCCATACTCCATTATGGCATAACCGCATGTTTTTCATCAATAACAAACCCTTTATTTTCGCAACCTGGATTGGGAGAGGAGTAACCAGCCTGGGACAGTTACTCAATAGGGGCGACATAGCTCAGGAGGTAAGACCGATTGTCTGGCAGTCGGAGGGTTGCCGGTTCAAACCCCGCCCTCGGCATGTCGAAGTGTCCTTGAGCAAGACACCTAACCCCTAAGCCCTAACTGCTCTGGCGAATGAGAGGCATCAATTGTAAAGCGCTTTGGATAAAAGCGCTATATAAATGCAGTCCATTTACCAATAGTGGCTTGCTCGTGACCTTCGACCACATCCAAAAAAAATATAACATACCGTACCACTGCTACTTCCAGTATATCCAGTTAAAAGAAGTCATAATGAGAAACATCAACACTAGAAACTTTAACAGTCACAGCCCCCCCCCCCCCCCCCCAATCTAAAGCTACAATCACTTAAACCTCAAAAAATGTTATCCCAAATATACAAACTCCTAGCATCCAAGACAGAACAATATCAATCCCTACAGATAAATGGACCACAGACATAAATAACCTACCAATATTACATTACAGGCATTCAGCAGACGCTCTTATCCAGAGCGACTTACACAACTTTTTACATAGCACTTTACATTGTATCCATTTATACAACTGGATATATACTGAAGCAGGTTAAGTACCTTGCTCAAGGGTACAACGGCAGTGTCCTTACCCGGGAATCGAACCTGCGACCTTTCGGTTACAAGCGCAGTTCTTTACCCACTGTGCCACACTCCGTCCCACACTCCAATAGATAGCAATTGGCAAAGCATATGCAATAACACATTTTCTATGACATGCAATTCCAAAACCCAACTAATACAGTATAAAGTCCTTCATATAACCCATGTTACCACCCACAAACTTTACCGCATGGGCTTCAGCCAAAATAATACATGTTCATATTGTCCAACCTCAATGCACGAAAGCGCATTGTAGTTTTTTCAGGTAGGCTATTTCATCCAGTCAATTTAATTTCATCTAACGTTACACTTGATTCACTCATTAGCTCCGCTAGATAATGTCTTACTCTTTGAGATCATGTAGTAGGAATAAAATAAGAAAATAATTAATTTACTGAGAATAGATACTAAGAAATAACAAATTAGTAACAATAATATTCATAAAAATACATGTTTGAAACTGGAAAACTTATTTTTTAAAATTATTTTTTTATAGATGGCTGGAAAAGAAAGGAGTAAAAGCAAGGTGTGGAGTTATTTTGATTTCACACACTTAAAGATGGTGTTGATATATATTTAATTTAATATCATCTTTTACATTTTTTTATCTAAAAAGTTCTTTGTATGTTTATTTTTATTTGTTTGCTTGTATGTTCTTAAATATAGAAACTTTAATAAAATAAGTTTTTAAAATTGATTTGAAAATGTTGCACTTTGACAAAATATCGGTCAATATTAACGTTCACTTACGGTATCTAGGGAAGCTGTCCACATCAGATGATCGCCATCGCAGTGCCAACACAGTCTATAATTCGTCGTGTTTTTTCGACAAACCCTCAGGTAAAGTTTGAACAACCTTTTCAAACATCTGTTTTGGGTGGTTACTGCAATTGGATTCACTCTTGTTAACCAAGTTTTTAGTTTTTAGCTAAAACTCCAGTTCATTCTCATGCTAAACCACTACGGATGTAATATTTTCGGCCACAACGTGGGACGCAATGGAGCCGTGGCGCTATTTTCCAGTTTTGCGCTGGATGCAATGAGATGACGTCGAGACGTGTCCTGCCCTATTTTTTTACAGTCTCTGGTCCTGCCTGTCAACAGAGCGAGCGGGATTGAGAGAGTGAGGCGACGAACTGAAGTGATTTTGAGGAGATTGAGTTTTTTTTTTTTAATCGCATTTAATTTGAAAAGGTTGTTCAAACTTTACCTGAGGGTTTGTCGAAAAAACAGGCAGAAGGTCATAACAATGAAAAGTCCATAAACATAGGCGAAGGTACCAAAAGCAAAGTCCAAAAAATCGGAATCCAAAAAGTCAGGAAAAATGGTCAAAAGCACTTAGAACAAACACCAAGACTACTACACAAACAGCAAGTTCAAACTCGAAGACTGAGTACTTGAGAACAAAAGGACAGGGCTTAAATACACAACTTAAAGACACAGGTGATATTAACAATGAATTACAGGTAAGACTCATTACGCAACACACTGGGAAATTTCCAGAACCTTGGTGAGTCCCAGAGAGAAAGTGTGGGGGCTGTGTCTTCCTCTGGTGGCTCACAGAGGGAAAGACAGGAAACCTCACATGACCTGACAAGAGGACATTACAACGAGCGTCCAAATAAACAAAATAAGTAATATAATCAGCGTTGTTGAGGATGTTGATGATGCTGAGGGCTGTGATACCAGGGGATGTACCTATCATAATAAATTGGCTATTATAATATTATTATTACTACTACATTTCTTTGACGCCAATCGCGTATGCCTGTAACAGCAGTTAGCCAATGCAAAGTTAGCTAGCTAGTTCGTTAACTAACTGCCTAGACTAGCCAACTAGACTAGCTACAGGATATCTTTTCATCGACAAATTAATTATAGACATAGGTACAGATTTCAAATGAGCACTCAGTTGTGGCGCCGTGGTATGCCAGTTGCTCATTACATATTCGACACTGAGCCTTTTCCTGTCAACGGTAATTTTGAAGTGTTTCCACACAGCCGATTTCTTCGCAGTTGCCATTGTGCTAATGGACACGTGGACTGAAGCGTTTGTAGAGTGAGTGACGCACGTTGCGTGCTCTGTCTTTTTATTTTAGGTTATCTAAACTTATCCTAAAATTACAAATAATAATAAAATTAATCATCCGGATCCTGAATTGAGATTCTAATAGGCCTACCAATATACCGAACGAATTCCGAACCATTCGAACGTTTGGGGCCAGCCCTATGACGAACATGGTGAAAGGTTTCACCAGGACATTGCGACCATGGAAAAGCGGTATCAGGGCAAATGGAATCCATCAACGCTGGCCGACTATTGTTGGACACGAGAGGCATCAGATATAGAGTACAAACGAAAATCAGCGGCAAAACATTTTAGGTCAGTTGAACTAACGCAATGTGTCAGCATCATTATACGATTAAACATGCTAAATTCAATAAGTTAACTCAATGTTTCTCCAACTTCCTACGTGATACAGCACATCTGAAATTATCTTTGTTCAGCTTTGTGTTCAGCTTTAAGTTGTCTATCATAATCCTTTTTTTTTCCAGGAAGCAAACCTTTTGAAAAGGTTTGTTAAAGAGAGAAAATTGTTGTCCAGTGATTCTTTTCTACTTTTATTTATTTTCCTACCAATTTTTTTTCCTCTCTTCTCTAACAAACCTACAAGAAAAAACAATGTGCAGTTTGCCCCATCAGACCAGTTTGGTCTTGCCGGTCTTGTTCCTCATCCTTTATGTAAATATGTATATGAAGAATGATGCATTTTAACCGTTGTACTGTACTTTGTATTGTGTAATTCTGTATTCATACAAAATAAATTTTAAAGTGTGGAATCCACAAAAGTGGTGCTCTGGAGAGTGTGTCCTTACCGTGGGTCTCTTCCACACCAGACCCCTGGTTTTAGGGGAGTCCCGGCCCAGCTGGTTGTACCCCAGTGACTCGGGCTGAGCAGGGAACGTGTCGTCGCAGAAGAGCTTCCCACACTTTAGGGACTGCGCCTGCAGCTTCTTGAAGTCCTGCTTGTTGAACAGGATGGCCCTCTCGTTGGTAACCTTGGCATTGTCCCTGGCCTTCCTCCTGGACACGTGGGTCGCGTTGCTCGCCATGGTGGTCCCCTGAGCCTGTGTGTAAGTTGCCGTTTAAGAGCTCTGCGCGTCTGTATGTCAGCGATGTGATTAGCGTGCTTCTGTTAGTCGGCTGTGTGTATGTGTTTGTCAGCTATGCCAGCATGTGGATGCGTGCGTGTCCGTGCAAGCGTTGGGTTAGGCACACACTGGAAGCGCCGATTGCTTTTAAAGAGGCTTACCTGCAGTAGGGGGAGGGGAGTGGAATCAGGTGTGCCTGTTCTTGGAATTGCACTTCTTTCTAGGATTTTCACACTTGTTCCTGGTTTTGGTTATACACTTCGTTGTACGTCGCTCTGGATTAGTGCCAAATGCCTGTAATTGTAACGTTCTGTGCAAGGACCCAAACGCAGACCAAGGAAATCCAAAAATCGTTGTCTTTATTCAGTCCAAAGTTCAAAGCCAGGTAATCAGAGATAGGACGGTACAAAATCAAGTTTCCAAAAGAAGTGGTAAACGGGCAAAAAAAAAATCCAGGAGATCAGATAGGCAAAGGTAAAGGAACAGGCAAAAGAGAAGTCAAAACAAAGCGACAGTCAAACCAGAAAGCAATCAAACAAAAGGGGCAGGCAAACTCAAAGTCGTACGGAAAAGGCGTCTCAGGAATCTCAATAAACAAAGGCTTACAAAACATCGGCACAGTGAATACGATCAACGTTCTGATAGGGAGCTGGTGGAAAAGACTAACATATATACACTGGGGAAGGTAACAATCAAGGAGGGGTTACGTGAGTGAGGGCGGAGTAACAAACAACATCCAGGTGAAGAACATTAGGATAACTAATTAAATGACAGGGGACTGACAAAACTGGAGTGGACTGGAATCGCATAGACAACAATGATAACAGACGGCCTGGGTTTAGCAGGTAAAACACGTGCAGAGAGAGAGAGAGGTGCAGTTAGAGCAAGAGACAGGTGCAGGCAATTGCAGAACCCAGCATTAGGGCAGACTAGAAAGAAAAGGGGCGGAGCTACAGCGCAGCATGGAAAAGGGGAGAATGGTTAATGTATTAGTATAGTGATTTAAACTATCAAAAACCCAAAACTAGTGTTTGTTAATCCATTAGTAATATTAACATGTTAGTATATTAATGAGGTTAGTACTTTACAATCTATAAGTTGGTAAGGATTAGTAGAAATGAGTAAAACTAGATATAAGCAGGAAGTAGGTAAAACGAGACTGGAAAGAAGGGGGGAAACTACGAAAACCCGGAACCACCCGAATAGTGAAATCACGCAAATACAGGGGAGTGAAGCAGCTCAGGGAACACAGACACAGAGACGGCACTGGGGAGACAAATGACCGGGAGAATGAAAATACTGGGACGGAGGATGTGAAAAATAATAAACTTACAGAAACATAAAATAAACACTAACAGCAAACAGATACTAATACAGGCTACAACAGTAATGTAATGTAATACTTTGTTCTTATGTGCCAGGTGTGGTGATGTAGCCAGAGGGTGATTAAGCATTCTAATCTTCAGTGGCGGACCATCAGTGAGGAATGCGTACGTGGGACTGAGCGAGCACTCCTGGGTTTTGAAGACAAGAGGTTTGCTTTAACAAGATCACACTTTACATTACATTACAGGCATTTGGCAGACACTCTTATCCAGAGCGACGTACAACAAAGTGTATAACCATAACCAGAAACAAGTATGTCGAAAACCCTAGAGAGAAGTATCGTTCCAAGTGCAGGGAACAACCGCATAGTTCAACTTGGACCCTGTAGGTTAAACTGATGAACACTAACACAAACGAGAACGGCAACAACGCAGTCTATGCAAAAATACAAGCAGTAGTTAAGACAAGTGCGTTAACTAAGTCACCTACGAAACAGCTACCTAGTTACAACCCTAAGCCAACCCTTAGTCAATTAAGAGATTACAGGGAGGTAGGGAGGGATGGGGAGAGGTGTAGCCTGAAGAGGTGAGTCTTCAGTCGTCACTTGAAGTGGGTCAGTGTCTCAGCTGTTCTGACCTCCACGGAGAGGTCATTCCACCATCGTGGGGCCAGAACAGACAGGAGACGTGTTCGGGAAGCGAAGGTGCGAAGAGGGGGAGGTGCCAGGCGTCCTGAGGTAGCAGAACGGAGGGGTCTGGCTGGCATGTAGGGTTTTTGTGGAGATCTTGTGGAGGTAAGATCTTGTGGAGGTATGCTGGGGCTGATCCCTTGACTGCCTGGTATGCTAGGACCAATGTTTTATGTGAGCTATAACAGGCAGCCAGTGGAGGGTAGTGAGCAGGGGAGTGACGTGGGAGTGTCTGGGGAGGTTGAAGACCAGACGAGCTGCAGCATTCTGAATGAGTTGCAGCGGTCTGATGGCAGATGCCGGTAGTCCAACCAGAAGAGAGTTGCAGTAGTCCAGGCGGGATAGTACCATTGCTTGGACCAGGAGCTGGGTTGAGTAGGTGGTGAGAAAGGGGCGGATTCTCCGGATGTTATACAGGAAAAATATGCACGCCCGGCTTACTGCTGCGATGTTCTTGGACAGGGACAACCTGTTGTCCAGCACCACTTCGAGATTCTTGGCACAGGGTGATGATGTCACTAAGGTGTCCCCTAGGGAAATGGGAAAATCGAGGAGGTGAGAGGTTAGAGCAGGAATAAAGATTAGCTCCATCTTTCCCGGGTTGAGCTTCAGGTGGTGATTGTCCATCCGGCTCTGTATGTCCCTCAGGCAAGCAGAGATGCGGGCAGGGACCTGTGTGTCCGATGGGGAGAAGGAGAGAAAGAGTTGTGTGTCGTCGGCATAACAGTGATAGGACAAGCCATGGGCAGAGATTACAGGGCCAAGGGATCTGGTGTATAAGGAGAAGAGAAGGGGACCGAGGACTGAGCCCTGGGGAACTCCGGAGGCGAGGGGACAGGGCGGCGATACTTTACCCGCCCAGGCAACCTGGAAGGAACGGTCTGAGAGGTAAGACTCAATCCAGTCAAGGACTGTGCTGCAGATCCCTGTTGCTGCCAGAGAGGACAGGAGGACGGAGTGCTCCACAGTGTTGAATGCAGCAGAGAGGTCTAGAAGAATCAGGACAGAGAAGAGGGAGGCTGCTCGTGCGGCATGGAGTGACTCACTAACCGAGAGGAGTGCAGTCTCTGTCGAGTGGCCAGGCCTGAAGCCAGACTGGTGGGGGTCAAGCAGGTTATTCTGAGAGAAGAAAGCAGAGAGTTGGTTAGATGCAGCACGTTTTGGATAGAAAAGGGAGGAAAGATACCGGGCGGTAGTTCTGGATGACTGAAGGATCTAGTGTGGGCTTCTTCAGCAGCGGGGTGATGTGGACCCTCTTGAAGGATGAGGGGAAACATCCAGAAGATAGGGAGGAGTTTACGAGGGAGCTGACAAATGGGAGGATGTCTAGTGTGATTGCCTGGAGGAGAGATGAGGGGATAGGGTCGAGGGCGCAGGTGGTAGGGTGGTGGGAGTGCAGGAGCTGGGAAACTTCAGAGTCTGTGAGGAGAGAAAATGTGGAGAAACAGGGGGCGGAAGGGGGCGGAGGGCACGGAGGGGACTACACTTGTAGTCACCCTAAGGCCCACATTGTTTTTATGCAGATAAAACGCTCTACGAAAGGATGGCCTTTGTCACTTTGCATATCTGATTTTGCTGAGGAGTGGGGTAGATTTCTGAGCTGCCCAGACAGACGGAGACAGATGGATAATGAACAGGCACCATGATCTGTTGGTTTTGCACAGTGGTGGAGAAAGTACACAACCCCATTACTTTTTTAAAAGTTTATTTAACCTTTATTTACCCAGGGTAGGTTCACTGAGCACGGATGCTCTTTTGCAGGAACGCCCTGCATACCTGAGTCAAAGTATAGATACCCCTGGTCAAATATTACTCCACTGCAAGTGAAAGTTGTTCAGTCAAATTTTTACTTGAGTTAAAGTACTGGAGTACTTGCTTTTAAAAATACTTCTGTATTCAAAAGTACATTTTCTTTTTAATGTCAACGCATTGTTGTGTTGTTTCAACGATGCCTTCACAGAAGCTCGTAACTCTCTGAAACCACCTACTGAATGCACTGACTTGCTTGTAGAACCACTAATGTGCTACACAAAATTGCCTATAGAAACTTCAGCATGCAATTGAATCGACAAAAGGACAGCCATTATCTTTTCCATTTTTTATTTAAACATTTTTCCCCCCACATAACCAGCATGGCAGTGTTCTGTACAGCTGTAGCAGTGTGTGTTAACCCTGCTAACAAAAACAGGTGCGTAGATGTACAGTATAACCCTGCTAACGAGAACAGACTTGTAGAATTTTTTCACAGCTAAAATAGCCAATAAATATCATAACATGTGCATAACATGTGAAATAGTCTTCTGATAGCCTATATGCAAGTATTCCGGTTCATAGCCGAGGCTATTAGTGACAATTTTATCTCTCAATGGTTACCATGGTTGTGTTTCATGAATAAATTCGTTTCTAAACTACAAATCGATTGGGCTTAGATTACTTTGGCAAGTTAGCCGTGGTATAAGTTGGATAATGCACTGTGAGCAAGTCAGTTATGAGAAAATAACCACACTTCAAGGGGGTAAATCTCTGCTGCGCGTCAGGCCGTAGCACCTCTGTCATGCGGTTACTTTCTCATAACTGACTTGCTCACAGTGCATTATCCCTTACATATTCCACTTCCTCATTGGAAGGGAAGTGAAGTTGCAAATCAAGATTGTATTAATTCACAACCAAACAAAACCTTCAGACAAGGAACTATTTGTTCATTTTGAGGTAACGTCTACTCAGTTTTTAAAGGCCAAAAGAAGTGCAGTTCTGATGTCAATGCAAACAATTTGTTGTGACTGATTGGTGAGAGAATTCTCAGCCGGGGCTCGGTTCCACTGAAGCTTCTTTGCAATTCAAAAACATTTTTTGAGCCGCTCAGTCTTATGTGTAGCCTACCTGGAGCTACCTGCAGTAGTGGGGTGTGGCCGCCGTCTTCAGCAAACAGCAAACACAACGGAATAAAGCAGCCATGCAGCGCATGCAACCCACTGCCTCCGCCCGTAAACGAAGAATATCTCTCTCTCTCACTCTCTTTCTCTCTCCCCCCCCCTCACTCTCTCCCTCTCTCCCCCCTTTCTCTCTTGCAGTTTCATCCATTTTCATAGTTTTACATTCTGACATTTCTGAAGTTGAGAACAAATCAAAGTAAAATTATGCCAACAGAAACGCATGATATTTCCAATTCATTAAGTTGCCATGTTAATAAGATGACAGCCTCTTTTGAATACAACACAGTTTAAGACCACCTCCAAATGTTGTCTGAGTGATTGGATCTCAATTTGTCCTCAATGCGTCTTGGGTGCATTCACACCTGTAGTTAGAGTGTCCACTTGTGATCGGATCACCCAAGACGCATTTTAATGCCAGGTCTGAACAGGGCCTAAGTCACAATTTAAACAGATGTTAACAGTGAAACAAAGAGAGACATAATAATAACCAGAGGATAACATTTTATGAATTATTTACTGGTCAATATAAACAACTGTCGTTGCCACAAGAGACATACATTTACAATTTTTTGTAAATAAACCTCAGTTATAACTGTGGTGCATCTTGCCATTGACTTCTATACATGCAGTATATGTTCATATATTTATTGTAAAAGTACAGAACTTAATCTTTTGAATTAAAATAGTTAGACACATTAAAACCCACATTTACGGCAAACTGCATGAACTGCATGTGCGGGGGCAAGGGAGCCCACCCCAGGGGGATGAAATGGGGGTCCACATCACCGTCTTTGATTCCAGGCTAAAAACATGATAAAGGGTTAACAGTGTGAGAAAAATACTACTGATGACATAATAGGAGACTACCACTATAAATTTAGACAAGAATGATTTGTAAAATTATCAAGAAAACTAGCAGTGAAAACACATCTGCATAAATAATGCGCTATTTAGGTTCTTAGGAAACAGAAACACAGAATATTCAACAGAAATGCATATTGGCTCTGTAGTCTAATATCTTCTTCAATAAAGTTATACAGATGTCATTCATTCTCACTGCTGTAAGACAGACGTAAGCATTTTTATTAAACTGAGGATCAAACAATTTAAGGCCGAAATAAAATATTTGATCATATTTATAGCGATAGCGATTTATAGAGGTACCATTTTGAATATCTTACCTTGCCAACATCTGCATTAATGCCCTTTTCCATGGGGCTACTACAAATGAAAGCAATATTTATTGGGGAAGCATTTTGAGCTCAACTGTCTAGGTTGTCCCCCCTCACCAGAGGGCTATGGTTGCATTTTACTGTCCTGCACGTGAAAATAAAAGCCGCACATGTATCTGATTGCCCACTAGGGGAAGAAAACTGTATTATAATTTAAAGGACCATTATTCTATGCACAACATCCTGGAACATCATTCAGTTCAGTTAACCGCCTTTGTAAATGAATGAGAGGGTTCTTGCAAGAGATTTTGTGTAAAAGGTACTCCGTCATAGTATTTATGTTTATGGACAATAGCCTCTTTTATGCAAAACATGCAATGCATGTTGCAGAATGAATCTCATGCTATATATACTTATTCTACATCCTATATTCTACATATAGGCATACTATTATGTATGTTACTAAAAAACAGTAATTTCTAATATATTCTCTAATAGTTCAATGAATATAAAAATATAAAAAGAATATTTTAGATGAAAAAAGAGATGTAAAACGTGAAAATGTCTGGATGCATGAGGTCTGTTCTCAGGCGAACGCGACAGCGCCCCCACCTGGCTGCAGCCTGCTTCTCAAAAAAAGACCCGCAGGATGAAGCTGCCCTTCTGGTCCGGCTCGAAGGTGGAGGGGACGATGGCGTACTCGCCCAGCGGGACCTTGAAGCGGCCGCACACCTCGCGATCGTCAACGAAGGTGGATCTGGCAACGGCGCGTTGCCGCAGCAACACGTCCGGCCCAAGGAGCACATTAGAGCGGCCCTTATACTGCAGGGGGGAGAGGGGGGGAAGCATGTTATCTGACCTCTGATAATGTGCACTAGCATATTATTGTATGATGTAACTTCCTTTGTGCGTCTTGCCTGAGGGGAAGTACGGACGCACTGACATTACCTCATCAGGAATCTGGAAAATAAAACCAGAACAACGTGGTGTCAGTCCTCGTATATAACCTGCTTCTGACATGCTCTACCACACCTAAGACTGTACCACACCTGGGACTGCACCTGAGATTGTACCACATCTGAGAATGTACCACACCTTCACCACTATTCAGAACAAAATTATTCATACAAATACATATATTATTTCACATAAAAGTTTTTGTAATATTTTCTCTTTAGAAAATCTTAGGGATCTTGTGAAATTATAGCAGCAAGTATCTATGATAAAATTATACTACTCCGGATGGTTATCTGCTGCTACTTTTCTCAGAGCAGTGGAGATGAGTTTGCCCCACAGTTTCTATTTCACGACACTCTCAGAGAGACATCACCACCGTGTGAGTGTGGGGTTTTTTGGGGTCCCGTACCTCGTATATGGCGAAGCCGATGCTGTTGAAGTCCCGGCACTTTCTGCGACAGTCCTTCTGCATGAGCCCCACCAGGAAGCTGCAGCCGTCCTTCCCGTCGTGGGGGTCCTTGTCCACGGTGTTCAGCCGAATCCAGAACTGCGAGTTCGAGCAGAAGGTGGCTGGAGGGGGAGGAGCAAGCAAAGAAAAGCCTTCAGCTATAATAATAATAATTATTATTATAATAATAATTATTATTATTATTATAATTATTTTTTTTTTTATTTAACTTTATTCATACAGAACATTTCCAGCAGTGCCCAGTGCCAGGTTCTTGATGACAACAATATAAACAATGCAAAAGAAATTAAAATGATGACACACCCCTAGTTTGGGACCCCCTGCTGTAAGCGCCCTATTGGCTCGTACCCGGGTTGTCCCTGCAGCCCCCCGCGGTGGAGCCCACCCTCCAGGTCCCCTCGAACTGGCAGTGATTCCAGCGGCCGACCTGGGTACTGGTGAGTGTGTCTGGCGTGAGATTACAGATCTCCAGTTTAGAGTACTGCCTGAGGAAGTCTGAGTATGCCATCCTGAGAGAAGAGAGAGAAGAGCTTACATACACACACACACACCTACACAGCTGTACACACACACACCTGCACAGACACACACACACACACCTGCACACCTGTACACACATACACACACACACAAACACACAGCTTATGCACTCTCACCAGAACTCTCCATCGTCAGGTGAATAGTTCAGCGTGGCTTTCTCATCTTGGCGAACGCCGTCCCATTCTCTGGAGCTGACCAATGGAAAGCATGTGTCAGCATCCCGTTTCACCATGGCAACCAGGAGTGCACTGTGGTAACTGGGTATTAGGTGTGATTTGGGGGTTCACTGTGGTAATAGGTTATTAGCTGTGATTTGGGGGTTCACTGTGGTAATAAGTTATTAGCTGTGATTTGGGGGTTCACTGTGGTAATAGGTTATTAGCTGTGATTTGGGGGTTCACTGTGGTAATAGGTTATTAGCTGTGATTTGGGGGTTCACTGTGGTAATAGGTTATTAGCTGTGATTTGGGGGTTCACTGTGGTAATAGGTTATCAGCTGTGATTTGGGGGTTCACTGTGGTAATAGGTTATTAGCTGTGATTTGGGGGTTCACTGTGGTAATAGGTTATTAGCTGTGATTTGGGGGTTCACTGTGGTAATAGGTTATTAGCTGTGATTTGGGGGTTCACTGTGGTAATAGGTTATTAGCTGTGATTTGGGGGTTCACTGTGGTAATAGGTTATTAGCTGTGATTTGGGGGTTCACTGTGGTAATAGGTTATTAGCTGTGATTTGGGGGTTCACTGTGGTAATAGGTCATTAGCTGTGATTTGGGGGTTCATTGTGGTAATAGGTTATTAGTTGTGATTCGGGGGTTCACTCACTTATCACTCCAGGGTCCATTCCACTCTACATGACCCCAGGGGTTCCTGATCCTCACCAGCTGCACTGGGGTCCCACGCAAGTGCACCTGGGGGAGAGATCCAACAGCTCACCTGCCTGCTCTCTCCTCCTGCCCCCATTCCCTCCTGCCTGGCCCAATCTCACCTGTCTCGCCCACTCTTACCTTCTGACCAGTCCAATCTTAGCAGAGAGGGGAGAGCAAGAGTACAGGTACAAAGGGAGAGCAGGTGAACAGGTGCAGAGTGAGAGCAGGTGAACAGGTACAGGGAGAGAGCAGATACAAAGGGAGAGCAGGTGAACAGGTGCAGAGGGACAGCAGGTGAGCAGGTACAGAGGGAGAGCAGGTGAACAGGTGCAGATTAGGAGCAGGTGAACAGGTACAGGGGGAGAGCAGGTGAACAGGTGCAGAGGGAGACCAGGTGAGCAGGTACAGAGGGAGAGCAGGTGAACAGGTACAGGGGGAGAGCAGGTGAACAGGTCCAGATGAACAGCAGGTGAACAGGTACAGGGGGAGAGCAGGTGAACAGGTCCAGATGAACAGCAGGTGAACAGGTACAGGGGGAGAGCAGGTGAACAGGTGCAGAGGGAGACCAGGTGAACAGGTACAGGGGGAGAGCAGGTGAACAGGTGCAGAGGGAGACCAGGTGAGCAGGTACAAAGGGAGAGCAGGTGAACAGGTACAGGGGGAGAGCAGGTGAACAGGTGCAGAGGGAGACCAGGTGAACAGGTGCAGATGAACAGCAGGTGAACAGGTACAGGGGGAGAGCAGGTGAACAGGTGCAGAGGGAGAGCAGGTGAACAGGTACAGAGGGAGAGCAGGTGAACAGGTGCAGATTAGGAGCAGGTGAACAGGTACAGGGGGAGAGCAGGTGAACAGGTGCAGATTAGGAGCAGGTGAACAGGTACAGGGGGAGAGCAGGTGAACAGGTACAGGGGGAGAGCAGGGGAACAGGTGCAGATTAGGAGCAGGTGAACAGGTACAGGGGGAGAGCAGGTGAACAGGTACAGGGGGAGAGCAGGTGAACAGGTGTACCTCTTCAGCTGCAATGAGAGAGTAGGCGTGGCCCTTCACCAGCTTCTGCCGAGTTCTGGCCTCTGTCTCGTCCGCACTGGTTTTCTACACAAAAAAACAAATCAATTTCTTTATTTAAACAAAATCTTAACAAGCAGACACGTTTTGGCTGTCAGCGAAAAACATTATTTTACATCATCGCCCAGTTAAACATATACTGTTTTACCCTCGTATGGGCTGCTGCTCCATGTAGATTACATTTTCCTAACACCGCCAAAAAAAAACCCCTCCCAAAGCAAAGTCTGACAAATACCTTGTGTTTGCATGTTTATAAAACCACAGGAGGGTGTGGATTGGGGCTCGGTTTGAGTGATACCGAATTATAAACAAAGTGATAAGAGCTAAGGTTTGCTCCTAAAAAAGTGGTAAAAAACTATGCCAAGAATAACACATCAGCAAAATATTTTCCAATAGCAAAAAATGGAAAAATAGTCCCTTAATCAACGAACCATCAAGCTTAGACTTTAAGAGCAAAACCACCCATTCTTTCAGTAGATGAGGTGTCAAAGTTATATGAAATGTCTAAGCTATATGTGACATCTAAGCTATGCACAACAGATATATATTTACTGTATATATATATATATATATATATATATATATATATACAGAATATGCATAACAGAATTTAGCAAATATTCTTCATATAGCTGGTGATAAAACGGGGGATTGATTCTTCCGTCTGGGAGAAAAAGCATTACAGAGCATTAGTGAAACGTGAGAGAGTTTCAAGAGTGAAATGCAATCAGCATTAGCTGAAATGACCCGTGACTGTGATATATGTTTGTTTCTACACACATGGCAGTTTTTAAGATATAATCCCTCTGACTCACAGTGATGGAACAGCCCAGCAGGGACCCCCGGTGAAGGGCTTTCTGGATGATTTTGAAGAGGAACGGGGGTGCTGTGTCCAGCATGTAAACCTCTGAAATGCCCCCGGTGAGGTCTTCAAAGCCCTCTGTGGAGGACCCCCCCGACAACGCCTCATAGGAGCCATTCACCCTGTGGCCAGAGAGGGGAGGACACAGTACATTAGACTAGGATACAGTAGAGTCAAAGTAGCGTAGTATCTATACCAACGGATAATTTTTGCAGCACCTCACATAAAACTGACATAGGAAATATCATAGAATTGACCTACATATAGGAATTAAGTAATACATTTAAACACAAATGTACATTTCACGGTAGCATTTTTAGGATGCAGTTAGGCTCACTACGTTCACCAGAGCCGCCACAATTTAAATCAATAAAAATATGAAACTACTTTCAAAAGAGAGTTGTTTGCCTTACAGCACATTAAAGAAAATGAAAGCGTCAGTTGGTTTGACAGATTAAAAAGCCCTGAGATGTGAAAACAGGACGTTGATTCTTTATGGGACACATAACTATTTTTTTTTTAATGTGGTCTTAAGAGGACAAATCATCCTTCAATAGAAGCATCCAGATAAAAATGAGCAGCTAGCTAGAATGCAGGGGATTCTGATAGGGCTAGGATGGCAGGCAGTGCACACAGGGGCCCCTGGGGCCTCGTCTGGGAAACCCCGGCGCTACCCACTTAGCATAGGCCTTCTCCAGCAGGGCGCTCCAGAACTCCAAGCGCTCGGCCGACTGAACAAACAGCAGCTTTCCGTCTCTGGTGGGCAGCTTGTCGTCGATCACCACGTCCACCCACTTGCCAAACTGCCAGAACTGAGGGACAGGAAAACATAGGCTCGCTAAGTCATAGCGAGCGCCAGGTAGCCAAGTGATCTTCACCCTGTAGCAGAACTTCCCAGCCCACCACAGATGCTGAGTTCCACTCCACTTCAGAGAAATGCCAGTAAGAAGAGTTTCAACACAAGCTAAAGGGAGGTTATTTCACAGTCTGCATACAGGCACCCTCAATCCTGGTCCCGTAGAGCTACAGGATTCTGCTGTTTTTTTGTTCACCTTAAATTCCACACCCAGTTCAGCCCCAAGGAACCAGGTGAGTTTGAGTTACCAGTGTAATCAGCTGCTATAACCAATCGACTACTGGGTGACTCTGAAAAGCAGCAGATCCCGTGTCCATCCAGGACCAGGGCTGAGAACCATGGGTGCAAAATAAGACAAAAAAACAGCACAGATGTGTTATATAAGGATCTGGAAGCCATTTCCTGTTCAGACGACCTTTTACCTGGAAGTGAAAGATCCCAGCATAGTTCTCCTGAAAGCTCTGCCCAGGAGGGACCACACGGGCCAGGATGTCTTGATCCAGGGTCAGGGAGGCAATGGCAGCCAGTAGCCAGCAGTCTCCTGTTTCGGCACCCAGCAGAAAATTTGGATTAAAATGTGGATTTACATTCATTTTTAAAATTAGCATTTAGCATTTACTGTTTCATATCTGAGATTACAATGCTATTATCCAGCCTGTGAATTTTTTTTACTAGATGCAATATTAATGGTACAATGATATCTAAGTACAATGCTAATACTAACACTAATACTGACATACATGAATAATGACAACTGTTGCATTTGTATCATGCTGTTCCTGGCTTCAAGGACACTTTACTCAACTGATATGGCAACCATTAGCTCTGTTTTTTTTCAGTACCAATTTTTTATCTTCTCTTGCTATTCGCCCTTCCCCTTAACAAGCGCATTAGGAAAATCTATTTATAAATTATCTGTCACGAGAGAGAGAATATCGGAATTATCTAAGTACCATCAGCCAAACTGCCTTTTCTGGCAGGCCCACAAGAAAACAGGAAGGAATTCTGCCCTGCGTGTGCTCTCTTGAGCGGCTATCCCGTTTGAGTCAAGGCAGTTTTTTTCGGCTTACCCAAGTCTCCTTGGCAGATGTCTGTTCTTTGCGCTCCGTCGACAATGAACTGTGGGTTTGAACAAATGTCCTGCACACATTGAACAGGGTAGAATCCTTTGTTATGACAGGCATGTTAAAAGGACTAGCATACACTCATAAATTGGGCACACACGTATGAAGTATAAAACATTTAGTGGTAAAAAAAATGTATATATATAACCCAGGGGAAAGATCTTTTTTTTAATGAGTTAATTTGTCTTTTCCAGACCATTAACTTGTGAGGACCATTGACTTGTGAGGATAATTGTCTTGTCCAAGACAATTGACTTATGAGCAGACCATTGACTTGTGAAGACAATTGACTTATCCAGACCATTGACATGTGAGAACAACTTACTTGTGAGGACAACTGGGGTTTGCTTTAAAATACGTGATTACATTTTCCATTAAACATTGCCATTTGACAGGTAACCTTTCATTTACAATTGCAATATAAAACACAAATAACTTTTTTAAGGCAAAGGTCTGTGGGACATCAGTGCAGTGGTTTACATTTCATGCAGCCATCTCCATTTCTCTGTAACACCTTTCAGCGGTTTGCTCAATACAGTACATTTGCTTAATCGGGAAAGGTTACTTTATTCATTTGACTTTGTGCATGAAGAGGTTCAGATGGTCAGCATTGTTATTGTCATTCCTTGTGTAGGAAAATGACACTGATCCAGATGATGAACCGTTTATGCCTGGTTATCCTCATCTGATAACACAGCCAGAATTAAATGACCTGGTCAGGGACTTAGGTTTGTCAAAAGCAAGACTGCAAGGTTGGGGTTTGCTGTCACCAGGCAAAAAAAAATAGCTAGCCGACAAGAAATCATTGTGCATATAACTTTATTATATAATAAGTAGGCCTAGCTTAGAATATTTTCTAAATGTTTAAATAAATTAATGGCCTTGGCCAAGCGAGGCCATTCATGTAGACTATGTCTGAATAAATAACCTGTTGCGAATCCCTCCCTGAGCGGAATTTTAACCTGGGTTGCTGCGGTAATGGGTGGGTGGTAATTTCCCCTGGACCCCTGGGAGGGCTTGGTTAACAAGAGTGAATCCAATTGCAGTAACCACACAAAACAAATGTTTGAAAAGGTTGTTCAAACTTTACTTGAGAGTTTGTCGAAAAAACAGGCAGAAGGTCATAACAATGAAAAGTCCATAAACACAGGCGAAGGTACAAAGGCAAAGTCCAAAAAATCGGAATCCAAAAAGTCAGGAAAAATGGTCAAAAGCACTTAGAACAAACAACAAGACTACTACACAAACAGCAAGTTCAAACTCGAAGACTGAGTACTTGAGAACAAAAGGACAGGGCTTAAATACACATAACTTAAAAAGACACAGGTGATATTAACAATGAATTACAGGTGAGACTCATTACACCATACACTGGGAAATTTCCAGAACCTTGGTGAGTCCCAGAGAGAAAGTGTGGGGGCTATGTCTCCCTCTGGTGGCTCACAGAGGGAAAGACAGGAAACCTCACATAACCTGACAATACGAGGACATTACAACGAGCGTCCAAATAAACAAAATAAATAATATAATCAGCGTTGAGGATGTTGATGATGCTGAGGGCTGCGATACCAGGGGATGCACCTATCATAATAAATTGGCTATTGTAATAATAATAATTATTATTATTATTATTATTATTATTATTATTATTGTTGTTGTTTGTAATTTGAGGATAGGTTAAAATAAAAAAAATTAAAAAAGACAGAGTACGCAACGTGCGTCACTCACTCTACAAACTCTTTAGTACACGTGTCCATTAGCACAATGGCAGCTGCGAAGAAATCGGCTGTGTGGAAACACTTCAAAATTACCGATGACAGGAAAAAGGCTCAATGTCGAATATGTAACAAGCAACTGGCATACCACGGCGGCACAACAAATCTGAGTGCTCATTTGAAATCTGCAACTATGTCTGTAATTAATTTGTCGGTGAAAAGATATCCTGTAGCTAGTCTAGTTGGCTAGTCGAGGCAGTTAGTTAACGAACTAGCTAGCTAACTTTGCATTGGCTAACTGCTGTTACAGGCATAGGCGATTGGCGTCAAAGAAATGTAATAATAATAATAATAATTATAATTATTATTATTATTATTATTATTATTACAATAGCCAATTTATTATGATAGGTGCATCCCCTGGTATCGCAGCCCTCAGCATCATCAACATCCTCAACGCTGATTATATCATCAGCAGGAATCATCCGAATCCTGAATTGAGATTCGAATAGCAATATACCGAACGAATTCCGAACAGAGACTGTAAAAAATATGGACAAAGCTACTGTGACGTCACCCATTGATATCCGTGGGTCTCTAAAACACGTTTTGAAGCTCAATGGCGGGCGCGGCCATGTTGTCGATTTGGAGCCAAAACCATAGAGTTAAGCGGCTCTGTGATTTTTACAATGTGATTGACAGTCCCGTGCGGAAAAGCCCATCAACCTGAACGAACGATTGCAGAACGAACTTGAGGCGAGCCGACTGTCTGCCGTTATGTTTTAAAATATATTATCAGATGTTTACGGAGTTTAATTTCCATCCGTGACTACTGTGTCATGTAATCACGTTATATGTATGACATTAAAAATACAATTATGTTTAGTTATCTTCAATTTATGTTTCTCAGCAAAACGAATATGCTTAGCTAGCATATCAGCTTGCCAGTGAGCTAGGTAGGCTATCCGTGGTTAGCTCACGCATTAGCAATATGAACCACAGGGGAAGAACATTGACTACACTGATGGTCAATCAATCAGAGATGTGTAGGCTACTGGTGATTTGACTAGGCTAATTTTCGTATAACTGTCTGGTAGACCTGCTGTTAACCGAGAAAGTTATCGTCGTAGGTTTTCGCCGCAGTCAGTTAATGGGCCAGTAACTGCTACTAGCTACTCCATCGCCGTTTGTGGTGTTCGCTTGCTGGGTGATGCTAGCTGACCGATCGTTCGCAAATCACTTTCTACCGAATAAAAATTAACACTGTCAGCGGTCATTAACAAATCTACCAAGTATTTTAATAACTTATCTGCAGGCGTTTAAATATGACAACGCACTTTGTACAGCAAGTTTTCCACCTGGTACATGAAGACAAAAATAATGTAGCCTACATTGAATTTCTAATTATTATTATGCTATTCTTTTTTTCTTGTAAATCATCAAAACCAATGGAGAAAAGCCAATATACGCAAGGAGCCCCCAGGACCGATTCTGAGAACCACTGTCTTAAATGCCTAGCTTGTCGGTCTCTTAAATGCTAAAAACATGTTCCTTTCTAAATGCCAAGATGGTTAATTTCGTTAAATTCTGTGTGTGTGATTCCATCGTGTGTTGTATGTTATTCAGCAAATGAACCTTGAGACTCTTAATTCGCTTCGTGAAACTGAAAAAGTGTTTATCCCAAAATCGGGATTATATTCTTTGTCACATGCGTGAAGCATGGCCCAGATAGACATTTACGGAATGTACACGACTGACAAGCCGTCAAACACGTCTGACAGATTGAATGTTTGCCGGTTAAGGTTAGCTAGCTAGTCAAATGGCTTGGTAGCCGAAGTTGCGAACTGTTTTAGAATAGGCTACCGGACTACCAAATATAGCAAGCTGATTACGCTTTCTGCCAACTAATTATTTGGTTAAGTAGGCTAAAGGAAATAGTAAAAATGACTCGGCTACCGAAAAACTTAAGAGGAGGATTATTTTATGGTCGTCTAGTGCAGCTGTAAATAGCACACGCCATAATGAAATCACCACGAAATGGGATGCCTGCATTTTCTGACTTCGCACAGGTGGACTGTGGCCGGAGCCAAGAGGCGCCACCGCCCACCCCAGTGACCATAGACTGTAGCCCCTACTGTAGTTTAGTCCTTCCAGTAATCAGGAAGTGACGCAAACTGTACCTGGTAAATGGTAAATGGACTGCATTTATATAGCGCTTTTATCCAAAGCGCTTTACAATTGATGCCTCTCATTCGCCAGAGCAGTTAGGGGTTAGGGGTTAGGTGTCTTGCTCAAGGACACTTCGACATGCCCAGTGCGGGGTATGAACCGGCAACCCTCCGACTGCCAGACAATCGGTCTTACCTCCTGAGCTATGTCGCCCCTGGTACCTCATTGGTCCACAACAAATATTATAACAGTGCCCAAATGACACAACAAATCATGAAATCGACCCATGGACAGTCATAAGACGAATAAAACACACATATTGTGACTATTTGTTCTCATGAGAAAAATTTATTGACTTTGTATTGTGACCGCATTTGTACCGTAGACTTACATGGAAACCGGATATGAAAACACCTATACTGGAGCCAACCGTAGTGGCGCTAGTGAGCAACCAGGAACAACAAGACCAGGAAATGAGCTTCAAAAACGAAGTCTTTTTTTGGCCGCTTGGAATAAACATGCTAAATTCAATAAAAGTTAACTCAATGTTTCTCCAACTTCCTACGTGATACAGCACATCTGAAATTATCTTTGTGTTCAGCTTGAAGTTGTATATCATAATCACCTTTTTTTTCAGGAAGCAAACCTTTTGAAAAAAATTGTTGTCCAGTGATTCTTTTCTACTTTTATTTATGTATTTTTCTACTTATTTATTTTTTCTTTTTTTATTTCTTCTCTAACAAACCTACAAGAAAAAGCAATGTGCAGTTTGCCCCATCAGACCGGTTTGTCTGGTCTTGTCTGTCTTGTCCCATTTATATGTCTTATCCTTTATATGTAAATATTGACAACCTCTGTTTCTGCACTGACAGAATGAAGAATGATGTATTTTATTTTATTTTTTTGTTACTGCGATGCACTGTTGTACTGTACTTCGTATTATGTAATTCTGTATTCATAAAAAATAAATAAATTTTAAGTGTGGAATCCACAAAAATGGTGCTCTGGAGAGTGTGTCCTTACCCTGGGTCTCTTCCACACCACGCCCCGGGTTTTAGGGGAGTCCCGGCCCAGATGCTTGTACCCCAGCGACTCGGGCTGAGCAGGGAACGCGTCGTCGCGGAAGAGGATCCTGCTCTGTAGGCACTGGTCCCGCAGCATCTGGAAGTCCTGGTTGTTGAACTGGATGGCCCTCTTGTTGGTACCCTCGTCATCGTCCCTGGCCATCCTCCTGGACACGTGGGTCGCGTTGCTCCCCATGGTGGTCCCCTGAGCCTGTGTGCGAGCGTGTGAGTGTGTTGCCATTTAAGAGCTGTGCGCGTGTGTCTGTATGTCAGCAGTGTGTTTAGCGTGCTTTTGTTAGTCGACTGTGTGTGTTTGTGTTTGTCAGCTGTGCCAGCATGTGTGTGTGGATGCGTGTGTGTCCGTGCAAGCGTTGTGTTAGGCACACACTAGAAGAAGCGCTTGCTTTTAAAGAGCAGTAGGGGGAGGGGAGTGTAATCAGGTGTGCCTGTACTTGGAATTGTACTTCTTTCTAGGATTTTCAACACACTTGTTCTTGGTTTTGGTTATACACTTTGTTGTACGTCGCTCTGGATAAGTGCCAAATGCCTGTAATGTAATGTAATGTAATCTAATACTTTGTTCTGTATGTGCCAGGTGTGGTGATGTAGCCAGAGGGTAATTAAGCATTCTAATCC
Organism: Anguilla anguilla; assembly: GCF_013347855.1. Classification (NCBI taxonomy): domain Eukaryota; kingdom Metazoa; phylum Chordata; class Actinopteri; order Anguilliformes; family Anguillidae; genus Anguilla; species Anguilla anguilla. The sequence continues at coordinate 28,080,854 of NC_049214.1, forward strand.
TGAGTGGCGGACCGTCAGTGAGGAATGCGTACGTGGGACTGAGCGAGCACTCCTGGGTTTTGAAGACAAGAGGTTTGCTTTAACAAGATCACACTTTACATCACATTACAGGCATTTGGATGGCCTTTGTCACTTTGCATATCTGATTTGGCTGAGAAGTGGGGTAGATTTCTGAGCTGCCCAGACAGACGGAGACAGATGGATAATGAACAGGCACCATGATCTGTTGGTTTTGCACAGTGGTGGAGAAAGTACACAACCCCATTACTTTTTTTAAATTTTATTTAACCTTTATTTACCCAGGGTAGGTTCACTGAGCACGGATGCTCTTTTGCAGGAACGCCCTGCATACTTGAGTCAAAGTATAGATACCCCATGTCAAATATTACTCCACTGCAAGTGAAAGTTGTTCAGTCAACTTTTTTACTTGAGTTAAAGTACTGGAGTACTTGCTTTTAAAAATACTTATGTATTCAAAAGTACATTTTCTTTTTAATGTCAACGCATTGTTGTATTGTTTCTACGATGCCTTCACAGAAGCTCGTAACTCTCTGAAACCACCTACTGAATGCACCGACTTGCTTGTAGAACCACTAATGTGCTACACAAAATTGCCTATAGAAACTTCAGCATGCAATTGAATCGACAAAAGGACAGCCATTATCTTTTCCATTTTTTATTTAAACATTTTTCCCCCCACATAACCAGCATGGCAGTGTTCTGTACAGCTGTAGCAGTGTGGGTTAACCCTGCTAACAAAAACAGATGCATAGATGTACAGTATAACCCTGTTAACGAGAACAGACTTGTAGAATTTTTTCACAGCTAAAATAGCCAATAAATATCATAACGTGCATAACATGTGAAATAGTCTTCTGATATATGCAAGTAGTCCGGTTCATAGCCGAGGCTATTAGTGACAATTTTTTCTCTCAGTGGTTACCATGGTTGTGTTTCATGAATAAATTTGTTTCTAAACTACAAATCGATTGGGCTTAGATTACTTTGGCAAGTTAGCCGTGGTATAAGTTGGATAATGCACTGTGAGCAAGTCAGTTATGAGAAAATAACCACACTTCAAGGGGGTAAATCTCTGCTGCGCGTCAGGCCGTAGCACCTCTGTCGTGCGGTTACTTTCTCATAACCGACTTGCTCACAGTGCATTATCCCTTACATATTCCACTTCCTCATTGGAAGGGAAGTGAAGTTGCAAGTCACAATGCAAACAATTTGTTGTGACTAATTGGTGAAAAAATTCTCAGCCTGATCAAACTAGTCAAACCTGAAAGAGCCCTTATTCAACTTCAATAGAAGCTGGTTTTCGAAGCTGTGTGAATCAATTCTTCCCCTTCTTGGGCTGAAGATTAACTTGCGCGACAGGTTGGATTCAGCTGGGTAAGAGGTAAAAATGTTCATACCTTCAGCTGTACATTGGCACAACGTCTCCCAATAGCAAACCCATGCCGTCACTCACGTAGTCTTGACAAACCTGGGAGAATGCAGCCCCTGGTGGACAAGCAGGTAAAATAGCAATTATACACATTGAGTACCAGCATCACCCACCAGATGGCGCCATCTCACAAAGTGTGAAGTGCTGATATGCTTTATGGTGACTGCCAGCTCAATTCGAGTCAATGCAGTATCAGAGAGGGTGGTTCTGTTTAATATACCTGTTAGAACACCTTTAACATACATTCATTAGTCCTCATTTCCAAGACCTTTGTGAACAAATAGGAGGAAGGGTTTTGAAGCTTTTGCCAGTTTGTGAAGACAAAATGAAATACTTTTAGGCCTGAAACAAAATCATTGTAGGCCTGCTTTTGTGTATGTATATATATATATATATATATATATATATATATATATGGCTGGCTCTAAAATTGCTGGCGCCAAATTGCTTTCAGAACACTATGTTATGATGCCTGGAAACAAAATCCAGGAACAACAAAGTCCAAGAACAGCTGTGACATTTTGTTGAATCCATGTTCTTATAATAATGCCCTGGCACCCTCTAAAAATCCGCAAAACTGTGACAAAAAACAATAGAGAGGTCCACAGACTCATAACTGCAGTTCCAATAATGGCCACATGGCAGAGTCTCTCCAGGACTGCCAGGGCACTGAATCTTCCCCTCAACCATTTATAGATCAATTGCACCACCAGAAAATATATGTGATGCAATAATATATTTCAGTTGGTTATTTTTGTACTTTAGAATAAACAGTGAGCAGACTGTTTCGTTGCTCAGGGAGACGGCAAAGGAATGTCTATGTTGGAGATCTGCCAACCTGTAATATAAAGATAAAGGCACACTTTACATTTGTCATGGACAGTTGCTCTTATCCAGAGAGGCTTTACATATTACAATAGTACAATACATAACATGAACAAAACAATATTACAGCGTGTACAATGGATGCATTATGAAACAACGTTAAAGCATATTATTAGAACGTTATAGTGAACATGCCGTCATACAGACTACCCTACAAAGGGGGTCCATGAAAGCCCATAGTAGGTGCTGTGACATCACTGACCCAGCAGTCAGCACAGACTCAATAAGAAGCAGTGACTCTGCCGTAAAGCGATAGGGTTTGATGCGGTGTGTCTCTGCGGAGGCTGCGGTGTTTGTGTTGACTTTGCGCGCCCGAAGGGTTTGTGTTACACGGCAGTGGCGTTCAGTGCGGTGTTGAGCCTCCCCCTGTTTACTTCATGAGTGATCTTGTGATTCTGCTTACAGCCCGAGCAAAACAGCCCACGTTCGTAGGCGGTGCCAAGGAAGGGGACCAGCCTATGGAATCCCGCGGATTTAAAGAAAGGAGGAGGCACTGGCGTCATTCCAGCAATGGGTTGGGCCACACATACCACAGGCAGATGCAGTGAGGGTCAGAGCAAGGAGAGCAGCTGTCTGCAAAGTGAGAGGGCAGCAGAGGTGGGTAACCCGGCTTCAAAGAGTAGAAGTACTAACCATGTATTTCCTCCACCAACATGCACTAATCCAGCTGATTCTAATTAGCACGACTCTTCAGCCAGGTAGAACTAATTAGTGTAATCAGCTGGCTTAGTGCATGCTGGTGAAGCAAATACATGGTTAGTACTTCTACTCTTTGAAGCCGGGTTACCCAGCCCTGGAGGGCAATGTCAAGTCCGAGTGCAGGTCCAGTTGTATGGCATCTGGTCTAATTGTAGCTTTATCGCCCCGTCTGCCTTTGAGCAAAATTTGTTTGTGCGTTTCCATGGAGAGCTGGCATACTAAGTGTGTCTCCCCTATATCATGTGGGGCACTTCATTGGAGAGCCCCTGCCTTCTTCATCTCTCTAACTTCATCCCTTTATTTCTCGCTTTCTTGCTCTCTTCTTGGTGTTTTCAGCTCTCCTCTGTTCGAGTTACTTCTGAGAGTCACTGCCTGGAGAAGGGAACTTGTGTAATGTAGCAGCAGAGAGAGAGAGAGAGAGAAATTCAGTGTAATTATGAGAGTAGGGAAGGAAAAGATGTGCTTGGGGATGATGCTGTGAGGCTAAAGGCTCTGAGCACAGAGGGCCGTGTTCCCTGGCCTCGCAGGTGGGCTGTTTATCTGCAGAGGATGGAAATGCGGTCCTCAGACCATGGTGCTAATGATAAACAGTGGCCTGAGAAAGGCCCTTATTGTGTTAGGAAAATTAGCTGTGGGAGGAGACAGTCACGCTGCCTCTGGTGCTCCTGCAAAGAGACCAATCTGCTGACCTGAGAGAGCTGTAGAGACCGACGTCCAGCGACCGACGTCCAGCGACCGGCGTCCAGTGACCGGCGTCCAGTGACCGGCAGGCTTCAGTGTTCGCACTGACGGTGGTGAGTTAGCCATACTCTGGTTTTTACATCAGACGAAACTAGCAAACACACACACACACACACACACACACACGTACACATATGTGCAAGCACACACTTCAGCCAGGACAGGATGGATGGAGAGAAGGTGGGAGAGAAAGAGAGACAGAGAGAGATGTTGTCTTTCAGTCAGTGTCTTAGTACTACAGAGCTCTTTCTGTTGTTTTAGCCTCAAGTTAAAATGTGGAAAATTGCTCACACAAAAAAACAATGTATGAATTTGGTCCACAGCACTCCTGAACAAAAGTTCCAGGTAAAATGGGCCAGCACAGTTTATCTCATAATCTGTGTATATCATCATTTTGTATATAATTTGCTTTTTATACAAATTTTCATAAACGTTTTGAGTAGAGCGCTGTACATAAAGTCTCGGGGTGGTGCTGTGAAATTCTTCTTGGGAAAGTCACACGCAGCTGATAATGCTCTCTGTGCGGGGGGAGGGGAGCAGCTGGCTGTGTGTGTGTGAGTGTGTGTGTCTCAGTGTGTGTGTGTGTGTGTGTGTGTCTCAGTGTGTGTGTGTGTGTGTGTGTGTGTGTCTCAGTGTGTGCGTGTGTGTGTGTGTGTGTCTCAGTGTGTGTGTGTGTGTGTGTGTGTCTCAGTGTGTGTGTGTGTGTGTGTGTGTGTCTCAGTGTGTGTGTGTGTGTGTGTGTCTCAGTGTGTGTGTGTGTGCGTGTCTCAGTGTGTGTGTGTGTGCGTGTGCGTGTGTGTCTCAGTGTCTGTGTGTGTGTGTGTGTGTGTCTCAGTGTGTGTGTGTGTGTGCGTGTGTGTGTGTGTCTCAGTGTGTGTGTGTGTGTGTGTCTCAGTGTGTGTGTGTGTGTGTGTCTCAGTGTGTGTGTGCGTGTCTCAGTGTGTGTGTGTGTGCGTGTGCGTGTGTGTCTCAGTGTGTGTGTGTGTGTGCGTGTCTCAGTGTGTGTGTGTGTGCGTGTGTGTGTGTGTGTGTGTCTCAGTGTGTGTGTGTGTGTGTGTGCGTATGTTATCTCTGAGACTGATGTTGCTCAGGTAAGAGTGTGCTGGGTTTGGGGAGTGTTTGGCAGCCGTGTTTAATAGCACCCCATACCTCCGCAGGACAAGGTGGGCTATCACCGTGGGGACACGCTCTTACAAGGGTGTGCACGTACACACGCTTACGCTTATGTGATGTGCCTCTGGTGCTTCCCCCTCATGTCAGTGGCCCATAAATATGAAGTCTAGCAATTAGCAAGGTATAAGATAGCAAATACAGTGAGCTCCATAATATTTGGGACCACAATATTTTTTTCTTGATTTGGCTCTGTACTCCCTAATTTTAGATTTGTAATAAAACAACTCACATATGGTTAAAGTGCACATTCTCAACTTTTATTAAAGGGTATTTTTATGCATTTTGGAATCAAATCAGAACTTTTTTACACAGTCACTCCATTTCAAGGCACCATAATATTTCAAGTGTGTGCTGTATTTTCAATGTCCCAGTCAAGGTCATTGATATAAATGAGGAAGAGGTCCCAGCATTGACCCCTGTGGGACTCCACTTCCCACCGTACTGCTCAGATAAGATCCCCACTACTATTACGATTTGTGTTCTACCCTGTAGCCATTTCCGAACCCCACTCTGAAATTCATCCTGTAATTCCTACTGTCTTCCTTTTGTTAATGAGTATCTCATGTGGTACCTTATCAAATGTTTTTTGGAAATACAAGTATGTAATATCATAAGCCTTATTTTAGTCAAAATGGTGTTCAAAGGGTTAAAATAGAGGAAAGTAAAAACAGAGACAAAAGGGGGACAAATGGACACAGAGACACACATAGATACAAACAGACAGGCGAGTAGAGTAAGGAAAAGCTGCCTGACTCCAGTTTTATTATGGAAGTCTTACACAACGCTGTTACCAAAACAAGCAAACAAATAATGAGTCCAATGACCAGGTCACGGGACACCGGTGCCCTTTATGCTTGTCCTCTTAAATCCCATTAAATCCTCCAGACCCCATGGGACAGTCATAAATTGGGAATAGGGCTTAAGGTTGCCCAATGGTCAGGCTGTGGTGACATGTATTTAGACAGACGGATCCCAAAACTTCAATGGCAAATAGAGCCCGTTTATTTAGAGGAAGTCTATAGAAATACTTCTCTGTAGCCTGACTCCTCTTCTCAGAAAAAATAATTAATTGAAATTGTAGGGGGCGACATCATTAACAGTTTATGTACAAAGGAGTACAACAGACAGAAACTGAGGGACTGTTAAAGGTTAAATGAAAGATTCTCAGCCTCTGTCCCTAACAGAAGCACATGGAGAGGAAACGCAAACAGCAATGGAAAGAGATTTCAACACTCATGCCTAATCAGCTTTCCTCCAGTCATTACCCAATAATACACAGTGACCGTCTGCTCGAAATACAACTCTTTCCTCTGAATAACGTGGGCCATGGCTCCTGAGTTTAAAGAGGAAGGTGAGCTATGCTCTCCCAGACAAGGTTAGACCGGCGATTCTTTTATGGAAAAAAAACAAAAGGGTTACATGTGTGTGGGTCCCTGCCTCACCCTGCCATTTTTACCTGATAATTTATCACCCTTTCCCTTTCTAGCCTCTGACTCACAGCGCTCACACTCCTTCAACTTTAATTATAGACTCAACAACATTCCACAGAGAGAGTTACAGAGAGAGAGAGAGAGAGAGAGAGGAGAGGATAGGGAAGAGAGGGGGGACAGAGAGAGAAGCAGAGAGCGATATCAGGGCACTGTCCCGTTAGATCAACAAGTTTGGTCAGGGAGGTCAGACATTTATCAGAAGCAGGACGTTTGTGTGAATTTACAGCGAGGCTGATCTCTGACCTCTGACCTTCGCTGTACAGATGAGAATGGGCCAGAGACAGGACAAGACATCGGGGCAAGGGGTGAAGGCTGGCCCCCCTGAGGCCCCGCAGGGGGGCGAGGACACCCGCCGACAGTTCGGGGACCTGGGGGGACCGGGCGGCGACAGCAGCGCCATAGCCAACGGGCGTCCGGACTACCGTTACCAGGGCAACAAGGTCAAAGAGCCGGACAGCAGGACGGCACCTGTCTGGCAAAGCAACATGAGCAGAGAGAGCCCCCGCCCCCATGTCACAAAGGGCGGGGTGAGGGACAGAGCCCGAGTGGAGGAGGCGGCTCTTTTAGCCACAGCGCAGCTCCCTAACAGCCAGAACCCGGTGTCCGGAGCGCAGACTGCCTCGCGCTGGGACCAGAGCGCGGACCTCAGCACTCACAACGGGATGACCCAGCGAGGGAGGGGCCAGGGCGGGGGAGACGGGCTCTGCCCCCTGCTCGTGCCGGGCCAGGAGGGACAAGAGATGCCCCTCTGCTCGGCTCAGGACGGCTGGCCTCCGGGCACCCCCGCCGAACGGGGGTCAGCTTACCCCCGCCAGCCCGTTCCGTCAGCGTTAAAAAAAGCGCTGGGGGAAGGGAGACGGGCCACAGGGGAGGAGGGGGAGACGCCTGGCTCTGCCTCTGAGGGAGGCATCTGGACTGTTTCGGGTACAGCCAGCGAGGGCTCTGCAGTCCAGAGTGGGCGGGAGGCTGGGGATCAGGGCGCCTCCCTTTCAGAAGTTAAACAGGATGGAAGCTTCTCTGGCCGGGACCCCGTTTTTAAACCGGGGGATTTTTTGGTCACGACTGAAGCCAGGACTGGAGCAGCTGCTGTTTCAGTCGACGATACGGAGTCCGGACAAAGGAGTCCGCACTCCCATAGAGAGACTGTGAGGGATCAACAGCACAAAGTCCCACAGCACAGAGATCTACAACAAAGGGATCTTCAGCACAGAGATCTACAACAAATGAATCTACAGCACCAGGATCCACAGCACAGAGATCTACAGTACAAATATTTACAGCACAGAGATCTACAACAAAGGGATCTACAGCACAGAGATCTACAACAAATGAATCTACAGCACCAGGATCCACAGCACAGAGATCTACAGTACAAATATTTACAGCACAGTGATCCACAGCAGGGAGATTTACAGCACAGAGATCCTCAACAAAGAGATCTACTGCACCAGGATCTAGAGCACAGAGATCTACAGTACAAATATTTACAGCACAGAGATCTACAACAAAGGGATCTGCAGAACCAGGATCTACAGCACAGAGATCTGTACATGAATCCACAGCATAGTGATCCACAGTACAGAGATCTACAGCACCAGGACCTACAGCACTATAACTCACAGCACGGAGATCTACAGTTCAGGGATCTACAGTACAGAGATCTACAACACCAGGATTTACCGCACAGCGATCCTCAGCACAGAGATGCACAGCAGTCAAATATGGCCGATCCCAAAGAAATGTGGAGAGAGCTCCTGTTGGCTGATGAGGTGGTGGAGAAACTTGTCACTCAGGGTCATGATGTCACCAGCACTCCCTCAGCCCACTCAGCTACAGGTGAGGAGACTCTCAGCCCAGTCTTGACTCCAAACCTCAGGACTCTAGACAAACACCTTCCTAAAGATTCAGAGACAGGGAATAACCCGCCAGCATCTGAATCTGCCACACCTCCGTCCCTGTCACCCACACCCTCTCCCCTGCCAAACATGTCCTCCCCTTTGCCAACCACACCTTCCCCCCTGCCAGACACACCTCCCCCCCTGCGCGAGAGGAGAGAAGAAATCATGCACGCACAGATGGAAAGAGAGCATCCTTTCTTCACTGATGCAACATCTGCGCCGTCCACTGTCCAGGCGCTCCCACTGACGGACCCATTTGGGACGCCTGACCACCTAAGCCCCATTCCAAATGCGGGACCCGTGGCAGAGAGGGACATGTTGAACCCCACCCTGCATGCCGACCACATCTACACTGAGCCCCGCCCACACAGAGACCACACCCCCACGGAGCACCGCCCACACAGAGACCACACCCATGCTGAGAGCGCAGAGACAAACACACTGGCCACGACTCGGCGCGATGACATCACTGCCTCGGGGCCCCCGCCAAGCAGGAATAAACCCAAGGGGCCCCCTCCGCCCGTCCCCAAGAAACCCAAAAACCCCTTCCTCCGTCCCGGGGGGGAACCCCACCTCCACACGCCCCCTCCTGTCCGAGACCCCTCAAAGCCCAAAGGGCCACCTCCGCCGGTCCCCAAGAAACCCAAGTTTTGCCCCTTCCTGCTGGGATTGGAGCGGGGAGAGCCCCGCCCGCACCCCCTGAGCGAGCCGGACCTGGAGCTGCTCCCCGAGGAGTGGCTCCCGAGGGCCGAGCCGGAGCCCCCATGCGGGGCGGAGGGAGAGAACGAGTGGGCCGACCCTCTGGACCAGGACCTCCTGGCCTACTTGGAGTCAGCAGAGCTACCACCCAGACCAGTCTCAGAGCTCATAAGGGAGAGACTGCTACTGCAAGAGAGAAGCTGGTACCAGGCCCATGACCAGAACCACGACCACAATCACAACCACAACCAGGCCAGGCAGGGCCCGCACACAGTGCGCAGAATGCTGGAGGACGGCCAGGCGGTGAAGGTGGCTCTGATAAAAGAGACCTTCGACGTTCCCAGACGGACCCCTGAAAATCTACCTGAGCCCACACCCAGGAAAAGTAAGGCCATACCGATGAGTACATGTCACAGAGCAGTAAATGTCAATTTGTGTGAAAACCATTACCTGTATTGTGACAGTTTGAATTAAGTGGTCTTAAGTACGGTTTTGTTATTACTGTCCTTAAGACTGTTTACTCAAACCGAATATTTTACCTTTTTTTACATTTATGAAGTGGTACTCAGTGCAAAGGAAACAGAGGCCAAGAAACACAACTTCCATAGATTTGTATTGTGTGCACAGAAACCATGCAGACCCGGACCATGTGACTAAATAGTTTTGAAACACCACCACCTAGTGGTAGTAAGCAGTTATGCACATGGCCTTACCGCGATGCTCCAGTGATAAAGAACACTGCCACTTAAGGCTGTCAGAGTAAAACATCAGCAGCAGTAAAACAAAGATAAGGTGTCGGGAAATACATGGGCAGCGTCGTTCTTCCAAGTTCACCAGATGTTACTCATCTAAGCAAAGACATCAAATGGAATTAACAGTAGCGCAGCCAGCAGTAAACTCACGAAATATCTTATAATTACATAAATAAATATCAATATTAAAGTTTCAGTATTATATAGATATCGGCAGGACAAAGAACACCAGTGAAATCACGCTGTTTCTGTGGATGGCAGAAATTAGTACAGGTGAGCAATGAATGAAGGGAACTTCAGACGGGCATCATAAATTACATTTTTGCATAAAATAGACACATCTGCTAACTTTTACCTCAAAGTGGAATTTGGCATGTGTCCTGATGGCTGGAGTCAGAGTTTTGCCAGTGTTTTTTTTTTCATGTTGAAGTTATTTCTAAATTAGCATCCCTAAATTAGCATCCCTGTAAAAGCGGAAGTTCTTTGTGACTAATTGCTTTTAACGGATCTGGGGAGGGGGTCAGTTTTTCCCATGAGCTGCAGATGCATAGAAAGCCAACAAAAGTAGGTAGACAAATCAGCTGTCACTTCCTGACTCATTCTGGTATTTAACAGATATGGCCTCTGACTTTTTAAGCATTAAAACAACTTCCTCGTTGAAATGGACAGGTATGACACTGATTTTGGAATGGTATATGGCTAATATAATACTATGAAAAAATTCTGCATTATAACAATCAGAACTATTTATTCAAAAATACAATGTAACATACAGGTTGGTGAGAAAACAACTTGTACTAACACAGTTTGGGCTTTTTATGAATTGTCATTTATTATGTAAATTATTATACTGCTCATTCACCCTCTCTCTTTCCTGCTTGTGTCTCTCATGTTGCATATTTGCTATGTTCAGGGTTTCCAGCCAACCCTGTGGGGTTGAATATAGTTCATGCACAGCCAGCAATGGTGTAAACACTTGCACAAGATGAGCACATCCATTCATACAGCTTTGATATGGATGCCTTGATTGGTTTGAACATGTCAGTGTCAGAGACACCATGTGGTAAGCTCCACCTTTTTTGGGATTCATGAAGCTTCTGTTGAAATGGCTGACCAGCAGGTTTAAATAACATAAATTAATAACTGCCAAAATATGTGTTAAAAGACTGTGATGACGGCATCTGTGAATAATGTGACCGTGTAGATGATTTGATGTAACTGTGGAGTGAAAATTATGATTAACAGTTTAGTTTAATCATCATGATTAATTTCTGAAGGAAGAGAGCGGAAGACCATGGAATGTACTGTATATAGTCAGATCAGTTGCTCCTTCGATAATTACATAATGATATTAGGTTCTAACAATGAAATGCTATTTTGTTCAGAAACTGTTGAGTTAAATAATTACTAGGATAATTAGCAGTGCAAATAAGCTATTTCCTTTAGCATGTTGCGGCTTCTGAAGCTATCACTATGCTCACAGAACTGTATGTGAACAGTTTTGTGATCACATCACATTAGCACAGACCTCTTCAACGGTTGCAGGGCTAGCAATAAATATACGCGATGTGCAAAATGGATCTTAAGTGTTACTGGTCGTTACATGCACTGCGCTTCGTAAATGAGTTAAATTTGAATTTTTCATAGAGCTGCAATTCTAGATTAGGACCAGACTCCCATTACGAAATAAAAACACTCGATTTCTTCTCACACACCACCGTTCCTTATTTTCCGAGGGAATGGGATGCGTCCCGTGCCCACATAATTATGCATATCTCGAAACTCGGTCATTTTTTAGCGCTATGAATGGTTCTCCAACCCGTCGCTCAAAATTATTGCAAACTTGATTCGGTGATATTTTCAGGAGGCGTGGATGAGAAAGGGCGTTGCTTCCGGTCCATTGGACCTGGGGAGTGGGAGGGAAACTGGTTATCGGGAAGGGTGGTAACAAGCGGATAGCGGATACGTCTCTTCCAGGGAATTTCTAAACTATAGCTTGTTAGCGTTAAATGTTTTCCAATTATTAATTTGTAACTTGACCAGGGATATTTACTACAAATACAAACAAGGTAAGGACTAATAGGAAACCATAGTAATTAACGTTGGCTTATTGCAAATGACCATTATTAGCTGGATCAATATTTTGCGATAGGAACTGATGTGTAGAGATGCTCAATGTAGATTAATTTGATTGGATAATCAGTGCATAGCTGCATCTTAAATTGAAAACTGAGACTATTCATTTATAATCGGTAATGATTCAGTGTACCGTTAACTTTGTGTTAACATTTGGAACAGAACAGTAACCACCCTGCTAACATAGTTAAGATGACTTGGCTACTCCCTTTTAGATTGAATGAATGACGATAGAGAAACTAGCTAAGTAGCCTACAGACGGGCTAGTGTAGCTAGACATCTGGATTCTTGCCTTGTTAGCACCCTAGGCAATTCTGGCTAACATGATAGCTGCAGAGATTTCCGTGTGTTCTCCATAACGTTCAATTGATTTTGAGAAAATTGGTTCTGTAGCCTGACACCTGCCTTGTTCGTTTGTTAGCCAAGTTAGCTACTTTGAAAATTGATTGCAACGTTACCAATGCATTTAATTTTGTCATTATGTATAATGTAAATTATTTGACCGATTTTCCTGTACCCACCAGAAGTAGTGTTTGTTTATATCAACAGTGGAATCCATTATGGGAAAAATAGAACAGTCAACTGGCGGATAATTTCACATTCACTGGGTTGGTCCACTGGGTGGGCGAAAAAATGGCAAGCTAACGTCAGATTAGTTGCAAAGTGTCCTCCTTTGTTTGCTTGCCAACTAGCTAGCAGCCCTAATCGGGTGGCATCATTTGCCTTTTCTCTTTCATATTCTTCTGGTATATTTTAGAGCGCGTTAATTGCGTTAAATAGCTCGCTATTACGTTAACTGTGCCTTACCGTTAGATTTGGGATGCACTCGCATCATGACACTGTAGCCGGCGAAATCTCGCTTGTTCTGATTCTGCAATCACTGGGATACATCTGAAAACATTAGCACTTAGCTATACCAGCGGTAGCATCTGTGGAGATAGCGGTCTTGCTTATTTTATTATCTAGTCTTGAATAGCACAAGCTATCAATCACCATTCATTGTTCGCTGTTTGGCTAAAACCAACGTATTGTCGTCCACTGAACCAATTAATCAAGTGGGTTTTTGTAATATTTCCGTTGTGGTGGTGTGTTGATTTAGCCAACTAACATCTCGGTATTTAGCTCACGTGTTTTTCACGGAATATGTATTGATCACTTGCTACCCTAACCCGGTTAACTGGGTTGATGTCATAGCCAGCTTCCAGCGGTTAGCGAAATAGACTCCGACCAAATGAGGTGCATAAATAGACTGTTCACGGATCGTAAAACGTGATGAGTTTGCCTTATGCGTTAGATGCGAATTACCATAACTGTAAATTACCGCGTAAAGTCACGCCCACCGGCAGTGGAGAAGTGAGGGTTAGAAATCAATATGACCCCTGGGCGACCAGCGGTCGGCTCTGGACTGATCATGTTTAGTGGCACACTCACTGCATGGTTGGAAAGAATTGATTAATTTGCGATTAATTCAATGTTTGTTATATGTTTGAGAATCATGCTCCGATGGCTGCTAACGGAGGCCTAAAACAGACTCCAGCCTGTGCTGTACACGGTGTTCCCACCCAGTACCCCAAAAAGAGAAATAAACGAATTTGGGCTTGTTCACACTACAAATAATGACCTTCCGTATGCACTTATTGCACGTCGCTTTGGATAAAAGCGTCTGCCAAATAAACGTAATGTAGTGCAGTGTTTCCTATCTGCACGTGCGTGTGGAGTGGGTCATATTGAATTAGTTATCATTAATTACCTAATTGGTTAGCTAGCTAGTTATTGGTGTTACACTGTGCATGTTATTTCATACCCAATTTAATTGTTGGGTGTTAGGCATGAGTAGGAAATTTCTCAGACAATGAATGCTTTAGTACATATGGCATGGGCCTTCGTTATTTGTGAGTTCTGTGCAGAACCGTAGGCATATGGTGGATTATTCAGTCCAAAATTAAAATACAGAAGTTTTCAATTTTCCTTTTCAGTTTTGATTCGGGGTTGAATAATCCATGCCTACTTTTTTTTTTTTTTTTTTTTTACATCAAAATTTTTATTTTAACTGCAATTTTAATTCTGGTTTGATTGATCCTCCGTAGAACAGAAAACTTCAGAATGAGGTGATTGTGTGACTTGCCCTGGTGCTGCCAGCAAAGAATCTTCAATGAGAACAACCGCTTCAGTGTTTTGTGTATATAGCCTGTGTATTTTTCCCACCAATGGGAGGGCACCCAAAGAAGCTGTACCTAAAAAGGTACATATGACATTCCAATACGCAGTGAGATGTTGACTTGTATAACATGAAATATAAAATTAAAAATGTTTTTTTAGAAAGTGTGATTCAATTAAAAGGCTGTAAACATCTGTATTTTATGCAAATATCCAAATCCGATTAATGTTAATGTTGGATGTAGTTGATTGGGCGTTAGCATCAAAGTGTGTGTGCAGATTGCAACCTTCATCATTTTGCTGAAGTATTACTGCTTAGTACTATGGCCATGCTCAGCCGGTCAGCATTAGGTAAACACAGTGCTAGCCTTTCTACTCATAGAAATCCTGTCACGTGATGAAACTGAGACATGTCAGTATAGCATAATCATTTTTTGTACAAGGGTGGACTTTAAACACAAAGTATTTGCTGACAATGGCTTTTTAGGATGATTCTCGTGGTGATTTCTAAACCCTAAGCTCATTGGGTCCCATTCATTTTTGGGTGCTCGTCCGTACCGTGAATACCCTCTAGTGGCGGCTGTAATGTATTGCAAGTGAAGCGAAAATGAATGGGACTGATAGAGAGTGGGCTAGCCTCCATTGTGATCGGGGAAGAAAGGCAGGAATGCAGTTGTGGTGTAAGATCAGCGGTTATAGTGTCAGAGGTCATGGTTCAGGGGCTTCTGTTACACACTACAAAGGAGGGCTGTGGCAGGACTGGAGTGTGTGTGTGTGTGTGTGTGTGTGTGTGTGTGTGTGTGTGTGTGAAATGTATGTGTAGCAATGTATAGTGTTTTTTTTTTTTGCTCCATGCCCTCTGTGTGATTCTGTAGTCAGCTTTTCACACCTCTAACCCCTCCCCCTCCTCTCTCTCTCTGTCTGTGTCTCTCTGTTCCTCCTCTTCTCTCCTCTCTGCTTTCTCTCCTTTCTTTTCTGTCCGGCCTGCTTGCAGACATGTTTCGGCGCGTGGTCAGGCAGAGCAAGTTCCGGCACGTGTTCGGCCAGGCGGTGAAGAACGACCAGTGCTATGATGACATCAGAGTGTCCCGGGTCACGTGGGACAGCTCCTTCTGCGCCGTCAACCCCAAATTCGTGGCCATCATCATCGAGGCCAGCGGGGGAGGAGCCTTCCTCGTCCTGCCCCTGCAGAAGGTCAGCCCCGCCCACCGGCCTCGCACTGGGGCTCCTCTCAGGTCAGGGGTCATGGGTCAGGCACGGGGGTGAGTGAGAAGGTGCTGGGGTTGGGTGAGACGTGTGGCACTGCCTGTAGAGCAGCCAACTCTAGAGCCCTGTATGAGCCCCTGCATCATTACCAGTCATCATTACTCTGTTACCCTCTCTGCTTTCGAACAGCCTAAATCAAAAAACATGAAAGAGGGGTGGACTGTTCACTCTCCTTTTAAAGGAAAACAAGAAGGTTCTGGAGTTGCCCATGAGGTGGTTGATAGTGATGCTGTGTAGGCTATTCATGTGCCACAACTTGTGGTCATGTTCGGTTAAAGGTGGACGAAGCGCGGTGGTCGTGTTCGGTTAAAGGTGGACGAAGCGCGGTGGTCGTGTTCGGTTAAAGGTGGACGAAGCGCGGTGGTCGTGTTCGGTTAAAGGTGGACGAAAGGCGGTGGTCGTGTTCGGTTAAAGGTGGACGAAGCGCGGTGGTCGTGTTCGGTTAAAGGTGGACGAAGCGCGGTGGTCGTGTTCGGTTAAAGGTGGACGAAAGGCGGTGGTCGTGTTCGGTTAAAGGTGGACGAAGCGCGGTGGTCGTGTTCGGTTAAAGGTGGACGAAGCGCGGTGGTCGTGTTCGGTTAAAGGTGGACGAAGCGCGGTGGTCGTGTTCGGTTAAAGGTGGACGAAGCGCGGTGGTCGTGTTCGGTTAAAGGTGGACGAAGTGCGGTGGTCGTGTTCGGTTGGACAGGAGCCTGTGCTGGAGGAGTGGGAAGCGCTGGCAGGATGTGATCTCCTCAGCGGTGTCTCCTGCGACCCACTCGGTCTTCGGGAGGCATGGCGGTTCCTGTGTGGAGTTTGCGTGTTCTCCCCGTGACCGCCTGGGTTATCAGTGGCAGACATTTGAGGTTGTCTGTGTGTTATCAGACTGGGATTATGCAAATTTATGAAAATCTGTTTCCACCTGAATATGTAAAACCTGTTTCCAGTTTGATATTTCAGTGAACCCGACCGGTGATGCCAAAAAGCAACAACGCCGAGTAATCGCAGATGTTATAAAGGAAAAAAAGCTTTTTAGGCCAAGCCGTTCAGTGCCGTCCCCTTGAACACTGGAAAGAAAATAAACAGTTCTCTACGCGTTTGAGACACTTTTCATCGGTTTAATTTTCCACATCATCTGAGGTGTCCCCACTTTTAAAGTGTGTTTTTACGCTTTTGGTTTAGCTAGCCTTGCCAGCGTTAAACGAGCCCGAGCAGTCAGCGCTAAGCGATAGCTCTCGCCTCCTCTCGCTCATGCGCTTGCCAAGCGTGTGTCATCCACGATGGCCGCGCGATGGCACGTACAAGGTTAGCGTAATTCGGATATTTTTATTATTCATTTATTTTTTCTAGTTGTAGCATAGGAGCTTTTTCTTCAACCCCATCAGAAAAGCAGGGGAAAAATCTGAGCTCAGTCACTCGCCCTGCTGCGCCTGTATCTTTTTCATGCTCGCATACGCAAGTGCCAGAGGTGGAAAATCCAGGTTCAGAAAGTAAAAGTCCTCCCCAGTATTTTGTTCCAATCACCTGGATTTTACTAATTAGCACAATTCCTCAGCCAGGGGGGAGAACTAATTAGTGAAATCAGCTGGCTGAGTTCATGGGTGGAAGAAACTCATGGCAGGACTTTTACTTTCTGACCCCTGGACTTTCCACCTCTGGCAAGTGCACTGTAGAACCCTGGGGTTGCTTTATTGGTGCGTGTGTCTATAGGATATTTAATGTTAGTGTGTGTTTATTTGCCAGTTATATTTATTGGTGTGTGTGTTTATTGGTCAGTCGGTTTATTGGTGTGTGATTATTGGCTGGTTGGTTTAGTTTTTCTCACCGTTTGCATGTTACAGGGCTGTGGGTGTGGTGTCGTAGGCTTTCAGAATTGTGTTTGTCTCAGGAGGGGGGTTTTGGTAGTAACTGAACCCATTCTGCACTGTCTGTCATTCATCACGCACACACTGTCATATCATATCTGATATCTAATCCCAGTGCAGATTGTCAATTCTAATCCCACTGCCATCTCTGTGTTCTAATCCCAGTGATGTCTCTGTGTTCTAATCCCAGTGCAGATTCTGTGTTCTAATGCCAGTGTTGTTGGTTCTCGCAGATGGGTCGCATTGATAAAGCCTACCCCACCGTGTGCGGCCACACAGGGCCTGTGCTGGATATCGACTGGTGCCCACATAACGACCAGGTCATCGCCAGCGGTTCAGAGGACTGCACGGTCATGGTACGGTCAACATGAGTTCTGAACCTGGGGGGGGGGGGGGGTGGGCATGGTTCTTCATGCCAGGCAGGAGTATAGTTTTTTTTAGGCAAGGGAGGAGTGTGGTTATGACTTCTGTTCCTCTGTTTTGGCAGGTGTGGCAGATTCCGGAAAACGGGCTGGTCAGCCCCCTGTCCGAGCCGGCAGTAGTGTTAGAGGGACACTCCAAGAGAGTAGGCATCGTCACGTGGCACCCCACGGCCCGAAATGTGCTCCTGAGCGCCGGTAGGTGGCGCCCCTGTGTACTGTCTTCATTCATGGCTCCTTTACTGACCTCATCGCAGTTACTTAACCCTTTGAAGAGTAGCTTTTTTTGAATGAAAGGCAGTGTTCTAGAACTCCACTGCTTTCAATTGCCAGTAGTGATTGTTACATCATCATTAGAATGTTCTATTAAGAGCATTCCCCTCACATTGCAGTCTCTGTTGGAAGTCAGGTGACCCTTAGTGCACAGTATATACTCTGTATGTGCGTGTGTGTGTGTGTGTGTGTGTGTGTGTAGGCTGTGATAACATGATCATTGTCTGGAACGTGGGGACGGGCGAGGCTGTGATCCAGCTGGAGGATCTGCACCCTGACCTGATCTACAGCGCCTGCTGGAACCGCAACGGCAGCCTCATCTGCACCGCCTGCAAGGACAAGAGAGTGCGCGTCATCGACCCGCGCAAGGAGAGGGTCATCGCGGTGAGTGCTGCTGAGCCCCGCCCCGCTATGCCCCGCCCCGCTTCACCCCACCCTTTGTCACTTTTTGTGAATGTTACAGGCCCCCCCCCCCCCCCCCCCATGGGGGGCAGTAATGAGTAAGTAACAAGTAAAAGCCAGGGAGGGGCACCTGGGATCCCACTGCCCACCCACCCCAGGAAGCTCAAGATTAAACTAAGAAATGTTTAGCAACCCTCAATATTACTGTTTTGGAATGGCCATCTCAGTCTCCAGACTTGGACCAATTGAAAATTTGTGGTTTGAAATTGAAGAGGTCAATCCACAAACACAGACTGAAGAATTTGAAGGATCTTGATGTGTGTGTGTGTAATTAGTGTGTATAATGTGTGTGTGTGTGTGTGTGTGTGTGTGTAATCTGTCTGTGTGTGATATGTGTGTGTAATTAGTGTGTATAATGTGTGTGTGTAATCAGTATGTGTGTAATGTGTGTGTGTAATTAGTATGTGTATAATGTGTGTGTGAAATGTGTGTGTGTAATCAGCATTTATATAATGTGTATGTGTAATCAATGTGTATATAATGTGCATGTGTAATCAGTGTGTGTAATATGTGTGTTGCAGGAGAAGGATAAGGCTCATGAGGGGGCGAGGCCGATGAGAGCCATCTTCCTGGCTGATGGAAACATCTTCACCACCGGCTTCAGCCGCATGAGTGAGCGTCAGCTGGCCCTCTGGGACCCTGTGAGTCACCCTGCACCCTACACACTGCACCCTACTCCCTCTACCCTATACACCCTGCACCCTACACACTGCACCCTACTCCCTCTACCCTATACACCCTGCACCCTACACACTGCACCCTACTCCCTCTACCCTATACACCCTGCACCCTACACACTGCACCCTACTCCCTCTACCCTATACACACTGCACCCTACACACTGCACCCTACTCCCTCTACCCTATACACCCTGCACCCTACACACTGCACCCTACTCCCTCTACCCTATACACCCTGCACCCTACACACTGCACCCTACTCCCTCTACCCTATACACCCTGCACCCTACACACTGCACCCTACTCCCTCTACCCTATACACCCTGCACCCTACACACTGCACCCTACTCCCTCTACCCTATACACACTGCACCCTACACACTGCACCCTACTCCCTCTACCCTATACACCCTGCACCCTACACACTGCACCCTACTCCCTCTACCCTATACACCCTGCACCCTACACACTGCACCCTACTCCCTCTACCCTATACACCCTGCACCCTACACACTGCACCCTACTCCCTCTACCCTATACACCCTGCACCCTACACACTGCACCCTACTCCCTCTACCCTATACACCCTGCACCCTACACACTGCACCCTACTCCCTCTACCCTATACACCCTGCACCCTACACACTGCACCCTACTCCCTCTACCCTATATACCCTGCACCCTACACACTGCACCCTACTCCCTCTACCCTATACACCCTGCACCCTACACACTGCACCCTACTCCCTCTACCCTATATACCCTGCACCCTACACACTGCACCCTACTCCCTCTACCCTATACACCCTGCACCCTACACACTGCACCCTACTCCCTCTACCCTATACACACTGCACCCTACTCTCTCTACCCTATACACACTGCACCCTACTCCCTCTACCCTATACACACTGCACCCTACTCTCTCTACCCTATACACACTGCACCCTACTCCCTCTACCCTATACACCCTGCACCCTACACACTGCTACCTGCACACTGCTCCCTACACACTGCTACCTGCACACTGCTCCCTACACACTGCTACCTGCACACTGCTCCCTACACACTGCTACCTGCACACTGCACACTGCTCACTTCACACTGCACCCTGGTCCCTCCACCCTATACACTCTGCACCCGACACACTGCACCCTGCTCCCTGTACCCTATACATACTACACCCTACAAACTTCTACTGGAGCCTCTATCAGGAAGCAGGATTACTGAGTTAGCGGGATAACTGCACTGAGTAAAACCCAGAACAGTTCTTTTTAGATTTGGGAAGGTTCCAGGTTTTACTCTGCACAGTTATCCTTCTAGCTAGGTAATCCTGCTTCGTGATACAGGCCGCTGGCGTCTGAAGGGTTAACGTGTCTGATGCGGGTCCTCTCTCTCACCATGTGCGTTTGTGTGCACGTGTGTGCCTGTGTTTTCTGCAGAAAAACATTGAGGAGCCAATTTCAGTCCATGAGATGGACACAAGCAATGGAGTCCTGCTCCCATTCTACGACCCCGACACCAGCATAGTGTACCTGTGCGGGAAGGTGAGTGTGTGCGTTCAGTACACCCCCGGCCCACACCCCACATTTCTGCTGGGTACTCTTGGGACATTCCAGTGAGAGCTCACTTTGAGGCTTTTGCTGCTGAATGGGCTGTTTTGAAGGAGAGTGTGCTTTATTCTGATTGGCCGGTTCTTCATTGGTTGCCAGGGTGACAGCAGCATCCGGTACTTTGAGATCACGGACGAGGCGCCGTTTGTGCATTACCTGAACACCTTCAGCACCAAGGAGCCGCAGAGGGGTGTGGGATACATGCCCAAAAGGGGACTGGACGTCAACAAGTGTGAGATCGCCAGGTAAGGCTGCACACACACGAACACACGCACACACAAGCATGCGCACAAGCTCTCATATTTATAATCACGCATACAGAAATCCTGCAAGGACGTTAAACTGCAGTACCCAATCTGTCCTGTAGAGGACAGCCTTAGACGGTAATATATGCTTAGTGATACGAGCTCATGCGGTTTGTGCCGGTTCTGTGTCTGCGAGCGGTTGCGTGATAGAGCGATGAGGTAATCACTTATGACCACTCTCGGGTCCTTTGTCTCCACAGGTTTTACAAACTTCACGAGAGAAAATGTGAACCAATCATCATGACCGTGCCCCGGAAGGTCCGTCTCTCTCCTTTTCTCTCTCTCTTTTCCTCTCTGTCTTTCTCTTGCTCCCCCTTCTCTTTTATTAATTCTTTAGTAACTTTTAACTTTTACTCTGTTTCTTATTTCCCGCTCTATTTCTTATTCTAAAGCATATTCGTTTGCAGAAATCTCTCCAGATCTAGATAGCACAGATACACACTGACTCTTTGCCATACTGGGCATTAGTTATGATGAAATAAACTACTTTTGTGTATATAAAGCGAGTCGCTCATGCTTTACAGATTTCGTCATTTTATGGGAAGTGTACCAGTGTGCAGTAATGGTCACAGAGTCCCTCTACCCCCCCCACGTCCCCGTCCCCCCCCCTTGCAGTCAGACCTGTTCCAGGACGACCTGTACCCGGACACGGCGGGGCCAGACTGGGCGCTGGAGGCCGAGGACTGGTTCCAGGGGCGCAACGGGGACCCCATCCTCATCTCCCTCAAGCACGGCTACGTCCCGGGCAAGAACCGAGACCTCAAGGTGGTCAAGAAGAACGTTCTGGAGAGCAAGGCCGCCAAAACAGAGAACTCGGCCCCCGCCCACAAGCAGGCGTCCCCCACCCCGTCTATAGTGAGTCCACTACCCCCGACAAAAACCCCAAAACCCTCACTAAACAAACCATGGTCCCAATCTTATGGTCCCCTACGAGACCAACATTACCCCTGATCTCCCTCTGAATGGGCCTCATTCACAGAACTTTTTAAAAATTATTCTTACTTTTGTTCGTAAAAATGTTCCTACAAAAACATAAAATGAGATTCAGGACACTCGTGCATTCCTTTGTTTGTGTGCATATCCCAGGTGTATGAGATGATGACTGCTGGTTGTTTGTAAATTTTATGTGCAATCCTGTTCATGTGATTAGCATGAGGAAACAGCCGTAAACAAATACAAGTAAGAAAAAAAATGATGAATGCCAAACCATTCTTGGAAACGTTCTTAGACGCAGTTTACGATAAAATGTGATCGTACACACATTTTGTGAATGAGGCCCATTGTGTTATTGTATTGTATTGTATTGTATGTGTGGTATCTAACCTGTGTTTTTGCAGTACATATTTAAACTGTGTGTGTGTGTGTGTGTGTGTGTGTTTCAGCAACGCGAGGCGCGGTTGGAGGACATTGTGAAGGAGCTACGGACGGTAAGGGAGATGGTGAGCAGCCAGGAACGGAGGATCACCAAACTAGAGGAACAAATGGCCAAGCTCTCCATCTGAAGCCCCGCCCCCCCACGCTCACACTCTCACATACACACACACCGTTCAGGACAATCCATTGGCTGGGAGAGGCTTGGGTGGGTGGGGCCAGTCACTGCCAAGCTTGACGACAGCATTCCGCCTGGAGCCCGCCTAACAACGATCCCTAGCAACATTCCAAGAAGATTGAGTTCTGTCCCCTCCGAAGATACGAAGATGCACACACACACACACACACAGAAAATCACAGTGAAAAGAGTGAAAAGACAATTTAGTCCAGCTTTTTATTAAAAACAAGCTCATTTTAATAACTGGTGATTTTTTTGTTATTGTTTAACTTGTTTTTTAAATTGTGACCATGAAGGTGCTGTTGTGAGGAGTTAGTGTTTACGGCGCTGTACCCGGCTCTATTCTTCACTTCCTGTTGCCAAATTTGAGTGGAGTTTTGTTTACACTTTCTCCTTTACAGTATTACTTCCTGTTTGAATTTTGTTTTCTCTTTTTGAGGTGTCGTTTGTAGACGAATGCCGCAGGGGCCGCCGCGTAAAGGAGGCTAACGCTTTCACCTGTCGATCAATCAATTAATCAGTCAAACAATCAGCCAATCAAACTGTGAAACCGGTCGAGGGCAAATTCCCTCTGGCTCAGTGAAGCCTGTACTCTGGGAGGAAAGATGTGCTCTCAGGTGCTCTGCTAGCAGTGTTCAGCCAACCTGCCATTTCATTGGCTGGTGGCCTCACTCATAAAAACGTTCTTGTATTTAAAATTAAACGTAATCTTAAGATCGCTTCCCGAGTTACGCTTACTTTTGATTTATAAGAAATGACTAAGACTGAAAAGTCGGTTCATGGTAGCTCGTCTGCGTTTTGCGCACCTGTGATGTATGAATCTCTAACGAATTTCAGTTTGAACGAGACCGCGCTTTAGCCTCGCGAATGCTCTAAAGCAGTGGTGTCAAACTCGTTGCCATGGAGGGCCGTGTGTATGCAGGTTTTCATTCCAGCCTCAGATCTTGATTATATAATTAGTTAAATTATTTGCTGAATTAGGGATGCAGGTTTGTGCACAATGGTGACCCGATGTCTATGGTGACCCGCATTGTCTAAATAAAATTTTTCTTATATTCTGTGCTTCAATGCAGTTAAACTCATATGGCTGACTGAGTAATTGGACTCAATTAAGGCAGCATTAATTGGTTGGAATGAAAACCTGCATACACACGGCCCTCCATGGCACGAGTTTGACAGCACTGCTCTAAAGGATCCGGTAAGGTTCCGTTTGAACGTTTCTTGCACTCCTCATGCCTAAAATGTCATTTGTAAAGCGCGCGCACAGCCAAATTCGGGGATTGGCGTGCAGCCCTCAAACGTGCAGTACCTCCCCATGACCACCAGGTGATTAACTTACGTCTGGTGTAAACTTTACGTGGAGATACAATCATATCCACGTCAAAGTGGGAAATAACTGCTTGGTTTTCTGCTCAAGCCACTATGTAATACACAAGTTGACCGTAAGACCGTTTTATAAATGAGGCCCAAATGTATTAAAAGTGGGGTACCGGAGTGTGTGGTGAGTCTCATTAAATGTGGGGTATAGGGGTGAGGGGTGAGTCTTGTTCAAAGTGGGGCGGAGAAGTGCATGGTAAGTCTAATTAAAAGTGGGGTTCAGGGGTTGGGGGTGAGTCTCGGCTACAGTACTTCCAGCTGTAGGTGTCTCCCAGATCCAGACATCTGTCTGAAACTGATCTGAGAACAGTTTTGTGACATATTGCTCCTGTGACCTGTCTCTATGCCTGCCAGGCGTCCGAGCCCGTCGCCAAAACGTCTGCACACGTGTGCTCGTGCGAGAGGGATTTGAATCATGTAGTTTCTTCTGCACAGTAAATAAATATAATGTTCCACAAAACTCCGGTTTTTCTGTTCACGTCTCTTTCTCTGCTCCTGCTGGTTTTATGAACGTGCAAAAAAAAAATATGTATGACATGACTTGCACAAAAGTACATGGACACTGGACACTGATTTCAATACAATTATGGTAATGATGTTAAGGATATTCCTGAATCTGAATGAATAGAACTGAGAATGTACTGGTAGGTGAGGTGATTGTGATTGTGAAGGGTCTCTGAATAGAGCTCTTGGTGTTTATGAATCTGAATAATACGCCATTTTAGAATCTCTGTCCTGTGTCATTGAATATCCGTGCTTGGTGTGATGTCCATGCTCTGAGTAAAGTGGAAAGAAGGAATGAGTGAGAAGGGGACATTGCTGGTTTCTGGTTGGCTGTATGTTCTGTCACTGTACAAGCAGTGTTTGAGTCACTTGAAGTGCATTTTTTTTTGCTTAAAACCACAAAATTGTTAATGCCTCCACACCAGATGTTGTGAATCTGGTAGGTCATGCAAAAGTTAAATATCTAAAACATCTTTCATTGCACAAAAGCTATCTGGGCCAATGGAAAATAAACACTAAGGCCGAAATAATATTTTAAAACGCAAGAAAGTGAACTCTTCCTTTTAACTTTCAACAAGAAATTACACAAAGAATTCTGGCCAAATTCACTCCTCAAAGTGTGCAGTTTTGTAGACTCATCCTCTCACGCAAAATGGTTGTTGATGGATTGGACTGTATTCAATAAGAGTGAAGGAACAACATCCAGTTCTAAAGGGCTTGCCCCAAGTTGAACTGGGGAGTGTACGTGTGTGAGACAGGACAGCAGCCCCAGTCACATGTACAACAAAGAAGGCACAGATCAATGATCTGAAGAAAAGTCCTTTCCCTTCCACAAGCTTGATAAACCTTTGAGCTTTAATACTGGTGAGTAAACAGGTTTGTTTATAATAGGGACTTTATGGACTGAGTGCTCAAGAACACAAACTCCATATTAAAAATACAAATTTTATTATCAATTCATCAAGTGTATATACAGGAAGATGGTTAGTCAGAAGCAGCTGATGCACATTACACAATACTTGTATACTGTAAAAAAAATAAATAAATAATTGTACTAATCGTCTCTAGTGAACACCATCAGAAAATAGTTAATCAACACATCTACACATAAAATGCCCCCCCCCCCCCACTGGTACCCCCACCCCACCCTCCTAAAGAAATCACTTCTGAACCAAACAGTCACTCTGTTAATGAGCCACCCCAGTCCTGCCCCAGCCACCCACCCACCCACCCACCCACCCATCTAATACAGATGATTACAGCAGCTATATATCCTAATTTCATATTCTAAGCAGTGGAAAATTACAGAACACAGAATACTGACCTTGAGAATGAAACCAGACATATTATCTGTATCTCAGCAGTAGCTATGCAAGAAGAAACTTATATCAAATGCACAGTCAGCTCCTCTTGCAAAAAAAACACACACATACAGAGCAGATGGAATTTTGTGTATATTTAGTCTGCCGTTGTTTTTGCAGCAGGCCACATAACCTTGACATTACGATCATATTTAGTATAGCAGGAATTTAGCCCTTACTATGACACGCGTGAGCCATTAGAATAAGAACAGTCTTTTAAATCAGTTCCATCTTCCACACAGTGCAACATCTCCCCAGCACCTCCCGCTGCACAGGACTGGCCCACTACAGGTGGACCTGTATCCCGGAGACATCTCAACTTCCTGTTTCTACACCCATTGGCTGCAGCTCACACAGACAGGAAGCAGGAAGGGAGACAGACAGATCATGAGCAAAACCAGCAGGACATTTTTGTTATAATACACATATTAAAAATTCCGACTTTGATCCTCTGTGACTGTTTACTATGAAGTTAAAGTTTACTAAACTGCACCAGTCTTTACATATGTAGACTTTTTTCTGGTGGGAGCCAAACTCTAGACCAGGGGTGTCTAATCATGGTCTTCAATCAAGACCGTGATGAGTAGAATCAGGTTTCTTAGTGCTGGGCTAAAACAAAAATCTGCACCCACCCCCAGCTCTTTTCAAATAAAACTGGACACCATTGTTCTGAACTGTCAAATATTCAGAGATGCGAAAATAAATTGGACAGAATGGATTGTTTAAAGTTTAGCTTTTGAATGCCTTTACATTAGGCAGAGTTAACATCTCCAGAAAGTTAAGCTGAAATTCAGTCATATAGTATAGCAGAGATTCAGGCATAGGACTCCCGAACTTCGCCCAAACCGTGTGTCTTTGCAAAGCAGCGAAGAGCAAATGAATTACAATTAAATGTATACACTATTAGAGCTGTACAAAACAGAGTTTGGGTGAGGGGTGTATTTGAAGTGAGGAAGGTGTTTGGGGTGAGGAGTGTGTTTGAGGTGTGAAGTTTTTTTGAAGTGAGGAATATGTTTGGGGTGTGGAGTGTGCTTGGAGTGAGGAGTGTGTTTGAGGTGTGGGGGTGTGTTTTGGGTGTGGGGTGTGTTTGGGGTGAGGTCTTGGTGTAGCAGCAGGGGAGTTTTTGACTGAAAGCAGGTCATTGTTCTCCTCTGGTCACATCTCTCTGTTACTCAGATAAGACCTGTACTTACATGCAAACTAATTGATTGATAGACGTTGCTTAGATCCGTTTTTTGATAAGGACAACAGACAAACAAGCAAAGACACACAACCTCTCTCTCTCGCACACACACACACGCACACACACATGTAAGGAACTGTGTGCTGTAGGAGGGCGTCAGGCACGTGTCTGGCCTGGCTGTGGCTGGTACATTAAAACCTTGTGCCCTCCCCAGGCCCTCTGGCTTACTGAGCCTTTATTGTGTTTCTCTTAATTACCCATGAAGCCACACTGAGTCAGGAAGTACAGCTTTTAGGCCACACGGTCACCAGATTCCTAGCAACATCACGTCACATGATGGACGATGCTCTCATCAGACATTAGGGAAATACTGTGTTATACGCGTGTGTGCGGGGGAAGGAGAGAGTGATTGGGAGTGTATATGCACAAGAGAGAGATACAGAAGGTTTGTTTGTACATGTGCATTACAGTGTGAGCGTGTTGGAGTCAGAGCATGCATATGGTTTGTGTGCATGTTAGACTGTGTGTGAGGAGATTTACTGTAGCAGTATTCTGGGTCGCTGTGTCCGGTCACATGCAGCTTCAGGACACCGTGAGCCAAAGCTTTCACTGTATCAGGCACCCGGACTCTACAACATGGAAGAGAGAGAGGAGAAATATGAGCTACTACCCAGAACCCCCCCCCCTCCCCTCCCCCATCCCCCCACGCCCCCAACCAACCCCAGATGTGCTGCGTTTCCTCTGGCCTTCAGTCTACCCTCCCCCCCACACACCATTAAACTACGACCTAATGAGAACAATCTGTGGATAAATAGTGAGAGAGAGAGAGAGAGGGTGATAGAAACAAAAAGTGAGAGAAGGGGGTGAAGGAAAGTGGAGAAAGAGAAGTAGGCAAAATATCCAGCGGGTAATGAACTTATCCCGGGGATTCATGCATTTATATATTTATTTATTTTAGTGGCCGGCAAAGCTTTCAAACAGCCAGCAGCTGTATGACGTTTCGCAAGGGGAGAACAGAGCTTTCGGAAACTTCCTTTCTTCTCCTCGTCTTCCTCGCTCCTGGCTGTGGGGAGACTTCTCTCTTTGTGAATCCGCAGGTCACCTGGACGGTGAGTACACAGCTTGAGCTACAGTATGAGCTGTTTCTGTGCTGTGGAGGGCTTTGTATCTGTGTGTGCGCACTACAGTGGCTGGATAGAATGGGTTTGGGTCTGTTGGACCTCCTGGCACCATCGGTTTGCTGGGTAAATGGTACAGAGGCACAATGCGTAGTTGCTTAGTAATACCCGACACTCTCAACAGCACACTTTTAACACGGTATTAACTGAGCAGACTCCACACAGTGCTCTGTGCAGATCTGTACAGCAGGATGTTGGTCTCTAAAGAACGTTACTTCACATGCGCTTCTGTTGTGTGGGGTGGTGTGAGACCCGTTGGACTAAATAAAAAATACTTTTTTCTGGGAAAAAAGCTAACAGGCTAAAAGTGCACGGTTGTTCAGTTGATTTTTTTTTAAACAAATGTTTCCATTGTTTTAAAGTTGATTTTCCATCTTTACCGTATATGCAGCTGTGATGAAGTGCCAGGAAACAGAAGAGACACACAGAGTTTTCCAGATTCTTTGTTCATGTATTTGTCGCTGTAAATGATTATTATTGCTGTGGTGAAATATTATTATTGTTTTATTTTTATTATACCAGCTGTAATCTCTATTCATGTTCAAGTTGATTTCTGTTTGCTTTGGCAATACTTACAAATGTATGTCCAGCTAATAACACAACACTGAGAGAGGGAAAGGGGGAGAGACAGAGAGAGAGAGAGGGAAAGGGGAACGAGAAAGAGAGAGAGCAGAGAGAGAGAAAGAAAGAATGTGAGTACGTGGGAGTGCAGGAGTGCAGACTGTCATAGTACAGTCTGGCTAGCTGAAGTCTTTCTGCTGAGGAGCCCAGACAGGAAAAGCACTTATTTGTTTTTCCAACATGGATTCTTTGAGGCTACTTTGGCTAATTGAGAACACATGAATAGCAATGCTAATGCAGCAGAACGGGTGATAAAGATAACACACTGATAATTATACTTGGCTAATTAATTAGACTGCAAGGCTCAGGGGAGTTATAGAGCAAACAAAAAAACGTATTCTAAATCAGATGAACTGGAAATCATGAAGTTGTGAGTTGTGAATGATGTAATGATGTTGTGAAGTTATGATGTTGTGAGTTCTGCTATGCAATTCAGAACTTAGTTATGAAGTTGTGCTCTTCTGTAGTTAGTAATTAAGTTGTTACATTATGAAATTTTGTAGTTATCGGGTTCTGAAGGCAGTTATGAAGTTGTTCATTTAGTTATGAAGTTGTGAAGTTAGTTTTGAAGTTTAGGAAGTTCTTAAGTTCTGAACGTTAGATGCAAAGTTGTGAGGTTATTCATGAAGCAATGAAGTTACTATGCTAGTTATGAAGCTGTGAGGTTATTCATCAAGAGAGAGAGGACTGCTGAGTAGCTTATTCTGTTAAGGCCCTGTTGTGGGGCATCGATGGGCCCCTGTCTGATACTGAATCCACACTGTGCCAGCCCTGCATGCAGCAACACGCAGTTAGCTCTAGCAATGGGAGGTGGTCAGTCACCAGGATGTCTCATCACGCAACGCTGATCCCCAGGAGCTCACAAGCCCATCTGTTCAGCTGCGCATGAAGCGTCATCCTCCAGCTCATGTCTGTGTGAGCCTGAATTTGTAAAACTGTAGGGTGATGAGAAGCAACAGCTGTCACCACATGCTCCAAAGCAGAGCGTATGCTCGTCTGCACCGTCCCGAATTTACAGCGGATGTTGTGATGAACACAGCGGTGTGAGCATGACTGGGCATTCCAATTGGGGAGAAAGGGATGGGAAAAGCAAATTTGAAAAGCTTCCCTCATTGTTTCTGATTGTGAAGGATCTGTTGCTTTTGCTCTTTATTTGAAAAGAAAGAGAGAGAGCAGAGAGGGGCTCTGCATATTTCGTGGAACATTTAATTTATTGAAGGTTTAACTGGAGCAGGAGTGCAGAGCTTATTTTCCCACACAGAAGTCACTCAGTGAGAGCATTAGAGGCAGTGCATTGCGATTAAACTGCACTGGTCCGTGCACAGGAAGATGAAACTATGCTGTGCTGGTTTGTGTTGGCTTTTGATGTTCTTTTCTGTTCTGTTCTTGTCTGTGCACAGAGATTTTCTAAAGTGGCACAGTTATATGCATGTAGAACGTTGCTGCATGTCGTCGATCAAACTGCAGTAGTACTTTCAGGATCAGATGACCACTGTTCCCATGCATGACCGGGATCACGATTCGCAGTTCACATATATGGCCAGACCTGCGCACAGCTGCATAAACACTGACCAGCCTTCACAAACAAACTCACATGTCCCCCATGCTAGCAGTCGGTCTGCCGTGAGCATCTGCTAACACGAGCTAACACTTTAAATCTGTCCAAACTGAACCCAGCACCAGCTACTGGCTCTCACCAGAAAACCCCGTCCTGAACATCAAACTGCCCCATATAGGGTCTACACTGCTTTTCGCATGAGGCCGTACAGCTGGAAACACAGAATAAACCATTCCTGTCTGGGAACCCTTCTGGCATGTTCTCCCTTTCCACAACACCACTGGGAACGTATCCTCAGAAACCCCTCTGCACTAATGGAGATAAGCCATGTAAAATACACCTTCCCGCTGTACTTATTTGAATCATAAATAAGACAGAGAACAGACTGGGCTCTTTTACTTATGTCCTCCTTTTCTTTCCAAACTGCATGAGGCCACTGGGCAATGACAGGAGCCTCTGGGGTTTCCTAGCATCCACTGAAAGTGTACTTGGCCATGCTCCTTAATGAATATTCAAAAGATACTTACCTTCAGAATGTTCCAGCATCAACAGAAGGAAAACCGGGAACATCTGGTTAGTCTGTTACAGTGTCTGTTGTACTGCGCTAAGCCTGGACTGTGGAAGCTCATGTCCCCAGTCACAAGACCCTAGCTGATGTGATGACTGGATGTTCTTCCAGAGCAGATTACTGTTCCCTTGTATCTGGCATAAAGGCCTCAGAGACATAGGGATTAAGAGTGAGAAACACATAGCTCAGTCCTTCCCTCCCAAAGACTCAACCCCCCAAACCCAGCTCTAAACTCTACTTCATCCCACTAACCCCTACCCCCCAAAAAAACCTTGCTGTGATTTTTTCCCACAATTTCCCCAATAGATAAACCATGCTTTCACAGTCATGATTATTGTACTGAGTATATTTAATTTTATTAGATAATCCATTTAAATTTTCCTCAGCAGAAACTAAAATTCCTTTCTGTTTATATTGTATTCAGGATGTTTTTTGTAGTGACAAAATTGGACTGAAGCTGAATTAAGCCAAAAATTGGAACATTGAATTTCTCCATCCTTGAGGATTAAAATATTGGCTATTTTCATGGATGAGGTCAAACACTGATTTAATATTGAGACCTCAACGTAGACACAATGCAGTGTTCTGTAAGGCCTGCAGGTAGGCATGCAGATACATATTGTTTACATATTGTAGTGTGTTGGCAAATGTGAAATGCATGTGTGTTTGTACATTATAAAGCTTCTCCATGTTCTCCTGCAGCACCATGATGTTCTCCTGGGTTGTCTGCCTGGCCTGGGCATCAGTGCTCTCACTGCAGGTCTGCTGGTGTGAGGCCACGCCCCTTCCCGTCTACATAGCCACAGAGAGCAGTGGAGACCAGGACCTGGACACATCAGTAGCCACGCCCTCCACTGCTCCCATCTACGTCCACATGACCCCGCTCCACACCACCCACGGGGTTCTGACCCACATCCCCGCCCACCCATCAGACAGCACAGGTGTGGAGCACTTCCTGCTGGGGCAGGTGCGGGGCTTCCTGCGCGAGAACCTGGTCATGGTGCTGCTGGTCTCCTCTCTGCTGACCGCCGGCGTTTTCCTGGTCTGCTGCGCTTCCGCCGTCAGACGCCAGCGCAAGTTTGCGGCCTACTACCCGTCCTCCTTCCCCGCCACGTGCTACGTGGACCAGCGCGATAAGGCAGGGGGAGAGCCTGCGTTCCGCCACGTGCCCAACAGGCCCCCCGACGCGCCAGCCGCAGAACCCCGTGACGCTGCCCACCAGCTTCAGCAGGACATCCTGAGTGCGGCCCGGAAACTGCGCCAAACTCCCACAAAAAACCCCGCGAGAGGGCAGGGCGGCAAGAGCGACAAACACAGCCCCCCTGAGGTACGACGAAGGCAACTGGACACCCCTCAAACAGAAGAAACCTCCACAGAGAAGGGGCAGGAAGTGACACCCACAGAGAAGGGGCAGGAAGTGACCCCCACAGAGAAGGGGCAAGAAGTGACACCTACAGAGAAGGAGCAGGAAGTGACACCCACAGAGAAGGGGCAGGAAGTGACACCTACAGAGAAGGGGCAGGAAGTGACACCCACAGAGAAGGGGCAGGAAGTGACACCCACAGAGAAGGGGCAGGAAGTGACACCCACAGAGATGGGACAGGAAGTGACCCCCACAGAGAAGGGGCAGGAAGTGACCCCCCCAGAGACAGAACAGGAAGTGACTCCCGCAGAGACAGAACAGGAAGTGATACCTGCAGAGACAGGACAGGAAATGGCCCCCACAGAGATGGAACAGGAATTGACCCCCACAGAGACAAGTCAGGAAGTGAAGGAAACTGTGCTGGAAGCAGACCTCTCTCAGAGTGCAGTGTCAGAGTGGGGGTCTGGCACAAACAAGGACCCAGGGGCCCAACAGGAAATTGGGTCATCAACAGCTGAAACTCAGGAAGTAGCCGCTTCATCTGTGAAGCTGATCAGTGGGGAGACGACAGCATTTTAACAAGGGCCACCAAACTGCCAAAATTTCACCCTCAAAACAGAGAGGGCAGGGCTGTTTCTCTGTCTACTTCCTGACCACATGACTATGCTTCTCTTCCATCGTTCAGTATGTGTAAATTGAGAGTTCCACTGAAGGTGTGACCTGTTAGATTATGATTGCCTTACCAGTTAATGTGACTCTTTACCCTGACGGTCTTCAGAATGTTATATCTCATATGACGATGGAGTATCTTAGAACCCTGGAGAACATTACATTACATTACAGGCATTTGGTGGACGCTCTTATCCAGAGCGACGTACAACAAAGTGTATACCCATAACCAGGAACAAGTGTGTCGAAAACCCTAGAGAGAAGTACCGTTCCAAGTGCAGGGAACAACCACATAGTTTAACTTGGAGAAAAACAATAATCAGCAGACAATGTCAATTTTAGCTTGTTTAAATAAAACTCACATTAATCCTGTGATATAGGATTTTATGGTACTGCCAAACACTGGGGCATCCTGTTCATAGACTGAAGTGCTTTGCTGCGACTCTCCCTCATTGTCATCTCCACATGCTGATCCTAGATCTGTATCACCTTCTTCCTCCTTGCTAAAACTGACCATGTCCACTGATCCTGGATCAGCTGACTGGGGAATCCTATTAGAGAGACTTCTGTGCACTTGGTACTTATTAGCTGATGCATACGACTGTCCAGAGTTTCCTGTTGACCAGGATCGGTTTTGTATGTTTTTCACATAAATAATATGATAAATCCCCCTCCCTTCCAGATCACAGTAGGAAATGAACTGCTCTGGTCTTGTGTGGCCAGTGGGTGTATATTTTCTGTTCTCTTCCCATCCCCATTGAAGCTACAGGTATCTGACCCCTGACTGCCACCCGTTCCATTATTGGCCTAGGTATTTTCTGTTCTTCTTGATTGGCTGATGTGTTTCAAGTACTTGCAGCCTATCACAGACCAGCAGCCAGTATGAAGACCCACTTCCACCTCAGCTCAGGGCCATTTGGTCATCGTTGCCACGGTCCATGGATATGTGTAATGTGAGTTGCCAAGGTTATTGTTTGGCATTTTTTTAGGGGTGGGGTACCATTTTGTTTCATATTACGTTTTCACCTGTTTATGCTAGTTTAAGGGGTTAGGTTTAGATCATGTACTTTTTAATTTGTGGCAGATCAGTTAGCTTGGTTTTATTTGAAAATAGTTCTGGTTTGTTTGTTGTATTGGCCTAGGTCAATCACTCTGAAGTCTGTTGTGTTTTAATTTTTAAGCACCCTTCTGTAAATAAAACTCTCTTGTGCACTGCAAATTTAGCCTACCGAATCATTCAACAACTTTTCTGTTACTCCCCTTTACCCCTAGACCTTTATCCTAAGGGGTTTACATTTATAAACCAAGACTGTTCTCCAGATTGTTGTCCACTGCCATCATGATTATCGCTTTATTCATTTATTTGTTCCATATAAAAGTGAAAATCTTGGCTATTTGCTGCTCTGCTTATTGTCTAATCTATGAGCAGTAAGCCCTGGTCCAGGAGGGCCTCAGTGAATGGCAGGATGGATCCATGGATTTATAAACCGCATGAATGCACTGATCCATCCTGCTTTGTGTCAATGTAAGTGTAGATATTAAAAGGTATAAATACGTACTCTACTGATGATCCCTGGTAATGGGAAATAACACACTTTTCTCTGCACCAGAATCACAATAAGCACACAAGTAGTCTGGTCATAATTTTATTATCTTTAAAAATAGCATTCAAATATTGTCCATCCAAATCGCAAGCTGAAACATTGGGACGCAAACACAGGAAAGCCTGAACATTACACACTCTACTCTGCTCCCATATTGCAGGTGACAAAGGAATGTGATGAAGCATGGCTTTCATTAGCAGCCAGGCGGCGAGAGTGTTTAAACAGAGGTAGAAACTCTGGTCTCATACAACTCCTCTCTGGGCAGTATGCACACACCAATCACCTGAACGTACAGGCACACACTCTTCTGCATCCTTACTATAGAGCAAGGTCATGCTGCATAACTACCTCCCCAATCAAGTGCCCTCATATTGTATGTTAAGCTGACAGACAAAAGGGGTGGAGCTTCAGTGCTCTCTCATTGTGCGTTAAGCTGACAGGCCAACAGGGAGGAGCTTCATTTCCCTCTGGCTAAAGAGGTGGAGCTTCAGTGCTCTCTCATTGTGCGTTAAGCTGACAGGCCAACAGGGAGGAGCTTCATTTCCCTCTGGCTAAAGAGGTGGAGCTTCAGTGCTCTCTCATTGTGCGTTAAGCTGACAGGTTAAAGGGGTGGAGCTTCAGTTCCCTCATTGTGCGTTAAGTTGACGAGTTAAAGGGGTGGAGCATCAGTTCCCTCTCACTGGGCATTAAGCTGACAGGTTAAAAGGGTGGAGCTTCAGTGCCCTCATTAGGCATTAAGCTGACAGGCTGGCATGAAAGGGTGGGGGATCGGTGCTCTTGGCCTCTATTGGAGGACGCGGGAGTGGAGGGGCTGTGGAAGACTGCCCACTGCATCAGGGGGGTCTCAGTTGGCGGCTTTGACTGCAGACTCCTCCCTCGCCTGCTGCTTCATCTTGTAGTCCGCCAACGCTGCCTTTATCGCGTCTTCCGCCAACACTGAGAAACAAAGAGTAACGCTCAGAAATGCCCCCGACACAGAGGAAGAGAGAAAACACTGAAAAACAGCAGAATCAGAGCAACCCCAAAAATAACTAAATTAAAACAAACGAATACTACCAAACAACACACAACAGAAATTAAGTTTTAGGTAAAGACAGTAATGAAAGCACTCAGGAATAATTAAAAATGTAGGTGATGACAATAATTAATGCACTCTGCAGTAATTAAATGTGTAGGACATCTTCTTACTTGAGCAGTGGAGTTTGACTGGGGGCAGGCTGAGTTCTTTGGCGATCTGTGTATTCTTAATTTTGAGAGCTTCATCAATCTATAGGAGAAGGGAGAAAGAGAATCATATAAAAATGTGCATTGTGCAAAAGCATTTGCCATGTAAAACAGCTGCTTAGCATGTAAAATCTGTGCATCTTACCGACATGCCCTTCACCCATTCTGTGGCCAGGGAGCTGGAGGCAATGGCTGAACCACAGCCAAATGTCTTGAAACGGGCGTCCACAATCTTACCCTGCCCGTCCACCACCACCTGCCAATCACACACAACCATTAAATAATCTGACCACACCCCTCCACCTGCCAATCAGACACAACTATTAAACAATCTGACCCCACCCCTCCACCTACCAATCACACACAACCTTTGCACAATTTTACCTCCTTGCTTCTGTAACAAACGCTGACTGTATTATGCAATGATAGCCTTAAAAAGAGCCAGACCCAGGTCACAATGTAAATGATATGCTAATGAATCGTGCACAAAGTCCCGCCTCTCAGACCGTACCTGCAGCTTCATTACGTCTCCGCAGGCAGGTGCGCCCACCAAACCAGTCCCCACATTCACGTCATTCTTGTCCAGGGATCCCACATTCCTGGGGTTCTCGTAGTGGTCCACCACCTTCCAGAAAAGAGGTGTTCTGTTACTATCGTTGATTGATTGATTGACTGAATTAATTTGACAGTTTAAAATATGTATAATACTGTGCTGCTGTCATTGCATACATTTCAAAGCACTGAGGAGTAAAAACACACAAAAAAGGACACTCCTTTCCGTTGTGGTCCTCCATTGTGGTTAATGTAATGCGCTTGTCTGCCTGTGCCCTTGTGCTGACCCTAGCTGAGGCCCCGCCCATTTCCCCTCCAGTTACACAAGAAGCGCATTGATATGATGCAACATGCTAAATAAATTAAATCTGCATAGCTCTGTGCCTGTTCTCATTCTGTCGAGTCACTGTGAGCTCAGGCGTTCTACACAGGAAAGCCTAGGCTCCATTACCCAACCACTGTAATCAGATCAACTGTACTGCATGAGCACCAAACAGAAAATCACCACACACACACACCCCAAACACACAATGGCCACAGAACATCCAGTGTTTTTTTTTTTTTTGGTCAGTACCCAAATATCTACCCAGTGCAGAGTTGG
This sequence comes from Anguilla anguilla, assembly GCF_013347855.1. NCBI lineage: Eukaryota > Metazoa > Chordata > Actinopteri > Anguilliformes > Anguillidae > Anguilla > Anguilla anguilla. The sequence continues at coordinate 28,117,708 of NC_049214.1, forward strand.
GCTCTTCTGACTGTATGTACACCCAATTTCACATTAGGTGTACCACCTCAAGCCCTCCCCCCCCAAAAAATAAAAAAACACTTGGCTGGCTCGTGAAACACAGCATGCTTATGTCCTCAACTTTCACTCAAATAAACCCCAAATAACATGACAGCGGACACATCAACCAGAGGGGCCGGCGGGACTGAAGACAGTCCATTCACTAAATCCTTGACACTGAGCCAGTTTGACCAGCTCAGGTGTACTGGGCAGGTTTGGTGTCAATTAAATCTCACAGGTAAAGCCAGGACAATGAACTTCCACACCCTGGCTCAGGTAACAGGAGGAGGGTAGGTCAGGAATATCGTATAGCACTACCCATTTACACTTAACAGTGCTTAACAGAGTACAGCATCTACAGTCAAGTTTTTTTTCCCTCCAGTCAAACTGCAACCTCCAGTTTTGTTTTGTTGTTTTTTTTTTTTTTAAAGCAATTTTGGAATTAATTTAAGGCGCACATTGCCCATTCGCCTCAGAACTTCCATCCGCCCAGTAGCCAAATATAAAATAGTTATGCATCGCATTTTCACTAAAGTGACTCAACACTGGGACTAATGCCGTTAAACTTAAGATGCCACTTGCCGATACCTGCGTGGTTTAGTGATATTAATGATCTTTAGCTAATTAGCCAAACATTTTAAATGATCTGAAGTTATATGCATATCCAAGAACGAGATTAAAAGATTAGCCCATATGCACGGTTTTGTACTGTAACGTAGGCTACAATAAAACAGGATCGTTAACTAAGCACTTGTACATCGCAAGCTGCGCACTTGCAACATTTCATCAACGTCCACAACACAGCACCTAAACCATCTTATTCCGCCGTGACAGTCTTAATTATAGGCCTGCAAATCAACTATCCATTTAGCAAACTACACAACTGGATGCCGGCTTTCCACACTCACTTATGGCTAGCCTAACACGATTTGTAAACGTTCATACAGCGCTCTCCGTTTACAGTAGACTATAGGGCTCTGAAATGTTTTCGGCCCCGGCAAGACCGGTAAATTTAGTAAGATTTTACATGCAATTATATAGCATATCAACTGACAACTGTTAGCCCAAGTAATCAACATCAATAAGGTTGTAAATACAATGGAAGTCACCGGACCTAGCACAAGACCAAATGCTTCTGCGTTTCACCATTCAATCCATCAATTTTGCCAGTATCTCGGATGGAACAAACCCAGAAACATTGCGGTCAATTCAGGACCATAGCTGTCTATTAATCGCATAGTGAAGTACACTACCGCGAACATCACAAAAAATTACTACTGTAAAGGTCTAGAAGTTAAACAATTCTTTGTTTTACCTTTTGATGGTAAGCACCCGTGAACCGTATTTCCGGAACGGACAACCTCCTGTTTAGGAAAACCAGAGGCGAAACAGACTTCTTTGCTATTCTAAACGCCATGTTCACTGACTGTGTCGCAGTTGCCAGCATACAGCGTATAGAAAACTGGAGAGGGTGGGAGGGGCCACGGGAAATAGCCTCTACTGCGCATGCTGTGTGGTGTTAGTAAACATTTTTGTAGGCGGAGTCATCAGTTGGCCTGATGACTCCACCTACAAGTCATCAGCACTGCTAAAGTAGCAGTGGTAGCAAAAGGAAGATTTGAGCGCGAAAATTTCATCATTAGCTTGCTAACTCATAGAAAACAATATTATTGATCCTCAGGATACCTTGTGAAATTATTTTAATGGTTTGTCAACACAATACAAATTAAATAACAATAACAAGGATCCATTGTTCAATACTTTATAACATTACTGAGGTAGCTATCTACCTTTAACTTAGCGAGGGCAAATGCTGCTTTCAACTTTTGTTGGATTTAAGATCTACATGACTTCCCCACCAGGAAGGTCCACATGAAAACCTTATTATGTCGGATGATCAATTTGGGGATTCTAGATGCAACATGAATTAATGGAGTTGTGGTGTATTCCCAACTCGAAGAAAACTACGACTCCTAAAAGCTGATCACTTGAAAGTTGGGTTAGTTTAGGCTTAGTTAAATTTATGCTCGTTCATGCAGGAAAGTGGAAACACATGATACACTTCATGGCCAATAACGAGTGGACACCCATACATCACACCCATACAAGCTTGTTGAACATCTCATTCCAAAGCTATGGGCATTAATGTGGAGTTGCTGCTTTAACAGCCTCCACTCTAATGGGAATGCTTTCCACTATATATTGGAACACAGCTGCAGGGATTTGGTTCCATTCAGCCACAAGAGCATTAGTGAGGTTGGGCACTGATGTTGGGCATAAGGCCTGGCTCGCAGTCGGCATTCCAGTTCATCTCAAAGGTGTTTGATGGGGTAGTGAGCAGTGCTCTGTGCAGGCCAGTCAACGTCTTCCCTACCAAACCATTTCTTTATGGACCTTGCTTTGTGCCTGTCATAGTGATACAGAAAAGAGCCTTCCCCAGACTGTTGCCACAAAGATGGAAGCACACAATTCTCTAGAATGTCATTGTAAGCTGTAGCATTAAGATTTGCCTTCACTGGAACTGAGGGACCTAGACCAAACCATGACCATTATTCCTATAAACAGTCCCAGGCCATTACTCCTTCTCGACCAGACTTTACAGTTGGCACAATTTTGGCCAGTACAGCCGGCACTATGCATTCCGCCAAACCCAGATTTGTTCATCAGACTGCCAGATAGTGAAGCGTGTCATCACTGCTGAGAGCATGATTCCACTGCTCCAGCAGTGTGTGCTTTATACCACTCCAGCCGACGCTTGGCATTGCACATGGTGATCTTAGGCTTGTGTACAACTGCCTGACCATGGAAACCCATTTCATCAAGCTCTTAATTAACAGTTCTTGCACTGCACAAGGAAGCTTGGTGCCTAACCAAGAGCAAGACAGAGACAAGATAGAGAGCGATGAGAGCAATAAACAAAATTGCTTCTCTTAAACACCAACTAATCTCTCAAGTGCTGAAAAAAGTTACAATAAAGCATAACTCTACAGTAATATCATCAGAGAGCGCATTTTTGAGACTGTATTATGAAATGTATTTTGATGAAAATCAGAAAATCTTTCCAACTACCTAAGTTCTTTCCTTTTCCCCTTATCCTCCTTCCTTTCTTTAAAACAGCTCCAACATCAAAAATGGAAGATTAATTTTTAAAACTCAAATGTTGATGTCACAGGTTAAGGATACAGCAAAACAACAAGTCCCTAAATAAAACATAATACACTGAACTAATAGCCTATAGCTGAATGGAATGAGTTGAGTAAGAAGAGGAAACCAGCATCGCAGCAAAAGAGAAGAACTCTTGCCCCATCTAGTGCACAATTCTGGTCCTGGAGGGTTGGTCTGTGTCTGGTTTCTGTTCCAACCAATTACCTTAGATTTAGTTTTCTGACAGCTCTATAAACTGTGCTGGTTAACGATTGTATTTGAGTAAAATCTTTAGGAGACACTTGCAGTCTGCGGCTGTTGCTGGTGCTTATACAAATGTCAGATCGAGATCATATAATTAATATTTGCCAGAAAATCCTGACTTAACTAATTATCCTTAACAAAAAAAGGGGAAATAATAAATTGAAACCTGGGACTGAAGTAAAATTAAGAAACAGAAGACTCCAGAACAAAGCAGGACTGATAGCTTACATGCTTTCATCATTCATGTTAATTGAAGCAGTTAACAGTGGGCAAACAGTCTAAGGGAAAAGTGGGGTGTTCCCACACTACTCCTGTGTTCTTGCTTGTGCTGAATGGAGGGGAGAGACACTCTAATGATTTTTTCAGCCGTCTTCACAATCTGCAGCAGGGTCGTGCAGTCTGAGACATTGCAATTCCCATGCCAGGCAGTGATGATGCTAGTCAGGACGCTCTCAATGGTATCTCTATAGAACGGGGTGAGGGGGAGGCTTGCTTTCTTCAGTCTTCATAGAAAGTGGAGATGCTGTTTTGCTTTCCTGGTTTGAGAGGTAGTGTTAAGGGTTCAGTTGAGGTCATCTGCAATGTACACACCAAGGAACTTGGTGCTGCTGACCGACTCCATGGTGGGCCCGCGGCAGATGGGTTCCCCCTCTGAGTCCGGTTCTGCTCAAGGTTTCTTCCTGCTATCAGTCAGGGAGTTTGTGCCAGTTTCCTAGGCTTACTCTTTGGGGGCTGGTTCTCTGTAAAGAAGCTTTGTGACAAAGCTCCTTTGTTAAAAGCGCTATACAAATAAAAATTGATTGATTGATGAGCAGGGGGGAGTGGACAGCACTGGCCTACCTAAAATCAACAATCGATGGGCGATATGCAAAAATGTATGGGTGATAGGGGTCCATTGAGGTGGGGAGCTCAGATTTCAGGTGGCTCAAGGCTAGCCTCTTGAAGCACTAAAGTCCCTGCAATGTTGAGGTAGCTTTCTCTGGTCACGTTCTCTGGGTGTTTCAAAAACCAGTTTAGCCCGTTTGAGCAGTTGTCTGTACGGTGGCATTAGCATGATCAGAGTAACCTAGGGCAGGGCAGGGGGTGGCTCTGTAAGCATCATGGAAGTTACATGTAAGTATTCTCTCCTCTGTGTATGAACTTAACATGTAGGTAAAATTTTTGGAGAACTGATTTTATATTTGCATGATTAAAATCCCCAGCAACAATGAAAAAGCCTTCGGTGTGCATTCTGTAGTTCACTAATGACTCTGTATAGTAAGAAGGCCTCCTTAGCACTAGCACTGGGAGGAATGTACACCACTACAATGACAATGTTTGTGAATTCTCTTGGTAAATAGTGGGGCCAACATTTGACTATCATAAACTCCACAAGCTATAAGTAATGTTCCAACTCTTATCGCAGGACAATTCTTTGTTGATACAAACACACAAACCACCTACACAGGTCTTGCCAGACAAAGAGGCGTCTCTGTCCACATGGAAGGGGGTCAATCCACTCCTTTGAATGGCTGTGTTGGGGTGTGGTTAGAAAACCACGTAAAAATAAAAACACAGCAGCCTCTTTTTTCATGTCGCACATGTCTGATGTAATCTGAGGTAACCTAGTGTATTGTGCAGGGACCTCCACATTGGGGGGGATGAATAGATGGGATCGCTGGCTTGCGGGGTTAGCCTTTAGCCTAGCCCAGATCCTCGCCTGTTTCCCCCACTTCCATCTCTCTTGTACTGCCTATTCACTCAGGCATCATGGATACTGGGTCAGGTTGAGACAGGCTAAGGCTGGATAGCATTTTTTATTTTCTTCTGGGAATGTTTGTGGGTTTGATGAGCTTCTTTTCCTGATTTCCAGCAGGGTCTGGTGGTCTTGACTGTGTGTACAGGTGTACTGATCACACTTATGTCTAAAAAAAACTTGGATGAGAAACATTTAAAGCACCTTTTTTGTGGACCTGAGGTGACCGCTGACCTAGAGCAGTGGTTCCCAACCTCGGTCCTGGGACCCCACTGTGTATGGGACTTATTCTTCTATAAATTTAGCTTTTGAGTTTGCAGAAGAAAATCAGACTGTACCTTGACTAACTCTAACACTACTCCTCCACAGGGTTACTCCCAGTCTTGGATAGCTGTCTTATAGCATTTGTATCTTTGTACAGTATCTTGATCTTCTAGCACTTGAGTGTTGCACTTCTACAATCAACTTGATGTTGTAGCTCTTTTTTGTCATATCTCTTGTAATCATACCTGGCTACTAGTTTGACTTGCCACAACTTTACTGACTTAGCCTATGCTCCCTGTATGAAATAGACTTGATATTCATGGTTACGGATAACTGATACTTAATGAGAACCTGTGTCCTGCAGTTGTTCAAATGGTCTTTGATATGCACGTATTGTAAAATTGTTTTGGGTAAAAGCATTTGCCTACTAAAATGTAATGTAAAAATTAAATCAAAGCCTTCTCTGATGAAAAGAAAAAAGCTGCGCACTATTGGTTTCTGGGTTTTTTGTGAGTCCTATGCTCTGTCTGTAATCAAATGTATGGGGACCAGGAGCAGGCATCAATTGTAAAGCGCTTTGGATAAAAGCGCTATATAAATGCAGTCCATTTAACATCCATTTACAGACAGTTTATTGAGTTGGCTGAGGACAATAATTTAGGTCCATATGAGGAATAATATCAGAGTTTGGCAGGAATAGTCATTTAGACCTATGGAAAGTGTATCCCATCTAATGCACTGTCCCATATTACCAAATGTTTTTTTTTAAACCAGTCTAGAGTCAGTGTACACAAAACACTATGTCACCTTGGAAAATGGTATTTTCCTTTGTAGGTGGTAGGGAAACATCTTGAGAGCTGAGACATGACGATCTGCATGGCGACCTCATCCGCTTGTTCCTAGATCCCTGCGACTCATAAATTCCACCGTATCTTGTACAAATCCAGTTCATCGAAACTGTCACGAAGCACCGTGTCTTTTTTTCTCAAGGTTCACGACTTTACTTTAGAAGGAATCGACTTTACCAGTCACTTCATATCGAAGATTTCTTGTCATAGCGTCCACTACTGTCTATGCGGTTTGTTCATAAATTTCACCAGCTTAGCAAAATAGTAGATTTGACGGAGACATATGGATCTGGTTCGCAAACTGCGTAGGGTTCTAATAGGCTAAAAACTAGCACAGCGACGCTGTGTGGTAATGTTCACTTTCCACGGTCATAGCAGTTCACAGTGGATTCGGGGTTCCACTTCGTTTATAATCGTGCATCATATCACTAAATTGTACTTTTGTTGTACGGTAGCGTTTACTGTTCCGTTTTCTGGTACTTACTACTGCGACACTACCTTACGCAACTGCCACCCGCCCGAGTTCATGGAGATAGCACGGACATGTACGTCACTCTCTGTTGGCTTCCGGCTGGCTGCTATGCTGTTGCAATCGGATGAAAACCATGATGAAAACCCAGTAGTATCCGGAGAGACTTGGTTAGAAAAGTCTAGCTGTCGGTAAAAGGAACATAACATCTGTCCAAGTCTTGTTGGATGTTACTGTCAAGGTAGGTCTTACATTTTGCCTTTTATTTTAATAATAATATTAGCTAGATATTGTGAAATTGCGATCCATTGTGTTCACAGTAAGCTAGCGAGCGATGGCTAGCAAACTGCTCAGGTATGTAGCACGCTATTTAGTTTGCTAACTGGCTTACTGACGATATAAGTCATACGCAGGTATTTTGCTCGTCGATCGGGACAAATGGAACAAGTAGCCAGCTACATCCGATGGCGACTAACTTACTGAGCTAAATTAGCTAATGTTACATGTCCATGTACCTTAGCTGACTAGCTAACATTTAACCCTTAAAGAGTAGGTTTTTTGGAATGATTTTCAAAATTCGAAATCCGTGTTCTAGAACTCCATTGCTTTAATTGCTAGTAGTAGGGAGGGCAAAACGAAGCTTTAGAATGTCGCCAGCAGTGTATGCGCGTGAGCTTGACAATACATTTCTCACAGAAAAGGTCGTTTGTTACCTTTTTTTAGTTCATTACAGTGGTGATAGAAGTTACTAGAATTAAGTGGTACTGTGCTGTTAGCCTTTATTGATCTCTGTACAAGGTTAATGTGAAGTACCTAGCACAATCTGACAGTACTAACCCATAAAAATATACTTTGAATGGTACTTGGTCAATCGAACGGTAAATGTGAAAAACATTCGATTATAGTCAGCGGCACCGAAATTTTCTGTCACACCCTCGATAAACAGCAAAAGTCCCAGTAGAAGACTGAATTAAATCTTTAAAAGTTATATATTTTCTGAAAGCTTATCGATTCCGCTTGGCCGTAGTGAGTGAAACTAGGCGATCTGAGCATATAGTCGCTATGTAAATTACGTCAGAAGGATTCAGCCTTGTTGTTTGCTACCTAAACTTCACAGCACACTCAAATCCCTTAGCATGCTTGTAGCATGAAGTGTCTACTTTCAAAATCCATTTAAACCATTCACAAATGACTTGGGACTTTGAAGTTATAAGTCGGGATGTATCAAGTGTCCAGTGAAAATACTGACCTGGCTCTCAGTCAGAATTCTGAGAGAACCAACTGCCATAAATGACCGCGTAAAATCAACCAGTAAGAGTTATTATGATGTCACTCGTTCAGAACCCCATAAATGTAAACAGTCGAATGTTCAGTGAAATCTATCGGTTTTCGGTGCCGTCGGAGTCCCGATCTTATCATTGATGGAATTTTGGGAAAGTGCGAGCTAAAAGGCCACAAAACAGCCAATATATCACATTAATATTCCATATATGTACGATCGCTGTTCACAATACGTTAATTTAAGGCTAAACTGGTATTTTAATCACAATACTTATGCTAATTTCCGGAAATAAATTTTTCGATTGTCCTCCCTACTAGTAGTGATTGTTACTTCAGCATGTTCAATCAAGAACATTATAATTATATGTGTGATATTTTAACATATCGTACTTTCGCTGTCCAGATCCATTACCGTACTACCCATTAGTTGTACTTATCTTGAGCTTTGCAGCGATTGCGTATCTGCAAGCTGGTTGTTCAGTTCTGTAATACGGTATTATGCTACAATCTGTTCGGCCAGTCAGCGACCGACATACGATGTAACTTAGCTCGCTAGCTCCTGTTACGTTATATTGGCTACCGTTTAGCTAATAGCTAATAGTGTTGTTCGCAATTGGTTTATGGAGTTTGTTTTCACAGTAGCCTGTTCATGGTATGTGGTATGTGGTGTAACTTGCACGTCCCTAGCACACTGCGCCCTAAAACATGTATGGGACGGGTTCCCTTCTCCCTAATCCTAAACGATTTATCTTAATCATACTTGCCAACCATGGGGCCTTCCAAACCGGGGAGGGGGAGGGGGGAAGGGGGTCATACCCCCGAAGTTTCGGCGACTTCCTTTCTTGCATTCTGATGATTTTAAGTATTGACATCACAAAATATTAATCACCAAAATCACCAAAAAGTTTAAACCAAAATCCAGTTTAAGAATGGTCTTTCAAATTTTACAATCCAACTTAATATACAGTTAAAATACAGTGAATTGTGCAGTGGTCTTGTCATTGGCTGTATGGTGTGCGATAACAAACTTGTAACCGCACACATGGCAAGTAGTTCAGGTCAAATGGTCTGATCACCTTTCTATATTACTACGCTGCTTACATTATTATAGCTATCTGGCGATAGTTTCTGTCCAGTTTGGTTATACTGTATGTGCCATATTTTTTATTAAATTTAGCAAGTGTACTTTAGTCACCCAAGATCAAATTGAATTTTAATACGAAGTTAGCACAATGTTTGCTTGCTGCTTGACTTGAATGAGTGTGTTGCTAGGACATATCCAGAGTTTGGACTATTTTCTGAAATCATGAGATATGCTAATGTTTCCATAGCATTGTAGCCGTCAGACATTCGGGACAGGAGCTCTCTTCATGTATGTGTAACCTTGGAGACGACACTGTGTAGCTGTATAGTTGTCCAGGTGGAAATGGTGGAATTTTTGAGCCATGGGGCTTAAATGCCTCACAGAAGGGTTATGATGACCAAAAAGAAAAAAAAAGTGAAAATTTGTCATAAAATTGGATAACTTCAGGAGAATTGGGAGGGTTGGGAAGTATCATCTTATTACTCTAAAGATGTAAAAACTTGCTTGCTGGTTAAACATACAACCAACTGTTTTCATGGATTGACTGTCAGTTAAGGAGTCACTAGTTTATCACTGGCTGATACGCAGCTCTTGGGTATATGAAGCACGCGCGGGTTATGGTGCTGGGGTGTACCGTGTGTGCCAGAGCCGTTTGCTAATCTACAGTTTTTTCCTGCGCAGGGGAGAATTCTTGCCCTCAGCCCGCGCGTAGTGGTTGGAAATGGCCAACGCGGCCCCGCCGGCCGACACCGCCGGCCCCGCCGTCGGCGGCACGACCGCGGGCGAGGGAGGCAGCCAGGACAGCACCTTCGAGTGCAACATCTGCCTGGACACCGCCAAGGACGCGGTCATCAGCCTGTGCGGTCATCTCTTCTGGTATGCTCGAGCTCCCGCATACACCAGCGCGAGCGCAACTTGCAACTTATTGTACGGCTATGAAGAAGTGGTGCGATGCTTTTTAGTTTTTCACCCAATATATAATCTGGGAGAAAGGCGCATATTACAGGAAGTCATAATTTTGTTTTTCTTGATGAGCACATGCCACTATCCATGGCAGCTTTAGACATTTTAACAGCTGGGTCTATACTGTTTACATGTTACACATTTTAACAGCTTGGTCAATACCATTTACATATTACACATTTTTTACTGCTGGATCTATACCGTTTATATATTACGCATTTTAACAGCTGGGCCTGTAGTGAAGCTGCTGAGCCTTGTAATCAAACCTGCACCCATTGCCGGAACCCCACCAGGCACAATCTATATATATCACAGGACACACAGATACTTACAGCACTGAGCTCTGTCATGGCTGGGGCTCATTTGTATTGTGTGGAGATTCCCTTTGCAGTAAACGCTATTAAAAGTTCCTAATTGTTCCACAGCTGGGGTAATGAGACCTCTCGCCCTTGCTGTTTGAACCTTTAATTGCTGAGGTTGTTTATTCAGCATGTGTTTTCAATGAAAAGTACATAAATGACGAGATGAAGCACTTGATAATAAGAGGTTCATTTGCTTTTTTTTTTTTTTTTTGCTTTTTTTAAAAAAAAATTTTTTTTACCTTGGACAAGATATGGCCCTGCATTCAAATCCGAAACTGACCTGTATTTGCTAGAACATTTTTGAAAAGTTAGCTTTTTTTTGCTAGAAGCATGCAGCCATTTTGGAACAAGCTAGGTTGTGAGGTCATGTGATGGATTTGTCTCAGCTGCTCGAGCTACTGCTACTGCTCCTGACATTCAAGGAGCTTATGGCCTAGGTGGACAAAACGGAGCAGAAAACCTAAGGGGAGTCCTGTTGTATCGTATGAGCTGAGACAAACCATTAATATGACTTCATGACTTAGCTTGTTCCAAGATGGCTGCGCACTAGTGAGGAAAAAAAGCTGATTTAGTTTATTTCTCTAGCAAATACTGGTCAGTTTCAGATTTGAATGCAGTGCTTCATCTGCCCTTTATAAATGTTCAGTATGGAAATTACTGTATACAAACCAACATGTACATCATGTTGCTTATTAACAAAAACAAATTTACTGGTATGGTCTGGTGGTGATTTTTCACACTGTTAGATACAATACAAATACCACTCCGCCAGCTAATTCGGTATCATATCAGTTTCTTTTCTGCTCACGTACAGGGAAGATTCCCCTCAGGTGATTACTAGAAGCTGTGACATCACCTGTAAGGGTGTCTGTGCCCTGCACTGATTGAGCGTTCTGCGTGTAAAACACTAATTGCTTATTTCCCATCCTTTTTCCTCTCCTGCTCATGGTTTCCTGGACCCCCCCCCCCTCCAGCTGGCCCTGTTTGCACCAGGTGAGTCTCACCAATGTGTCATTTCATCACCCGGGCCCTGCCTCTGGGACTCCACCCACCTCCCCAAACCTCGGCCTGCCAGTCATGTCATGGCTGTTTTGAGAATGTCACTGACAGAGGTGGTAGCTTCCACCACTAAGATTGCTCAGGTAGCACTTTTTAGAGCATTGAAACAAACATTAGTAGATTGTATCACTTGTGTATATCTGCTTAAGATACAAATCACAGGATTACACAACAGTGGGGTGTGTGGTTTGTGGGTGGTTGATTGTTTGAGTGGTTTAAAGAGGTTTTGGTTGGTCAAAGCCTGACCGCGGTTGTGACTCTTGCAGTGGTTGGAGACGAGGCCGAACAGGCAGGTGTGTCCGGTGTGCAAAGCCGGGATCAGCAGAGACAAAGTCATCCCCCTCTATGGCAGGGGCAGCACTGGGCAGCAGGACCCACGGTGAGTGCGTGCGTGCGTGCGTGCGTGCGTGCGCGTGCGTGTGTGTGTGTGTGTGTGTGTGTGTCTGGGCGTATGTGTGCGTGTCTGTGTCTGTCTGTCTGTGCACATGCATGTGTGTTTGTCTGTGCGTGTGCGCTCGTGTGTCTGTCTGTGCGCGCACGTGTGTGTGTGTCTGTGCATGTGTCAATTGGCCTCACGTTTGTTGTCTTTGGGCTGCAGGGAGAGAACACCCCCTCGACCCCAGGGCCAGAGGCCAGAGCCGGAGAACAGAGGGGTGAGTACTGCAGCTGTCTCGTGATTACACGACCTTTCCCACCTCCCGCGGACCCGCGACCTCGCCTAAAATTAGCCCCGGCCCAGTTTTGAGCACAGTAGACAGGCCAGTTTTGGGGTAAATGTCGAAGGACAGGGTGTGGTTTATACGCCTGTTAATCGGATCCTGAACTGAACGCTTTTTCTGTGCCAGCGCGTATGGCTGTACAGTGCGACTCCTTGGAAGCAGCGTGCAACGCTGGCGCCGGTGTTGCGCTCGTGTGTCTGATGAAAGCGTTACGTGAGGCCACCGGCAGCGTAATTCATTAGGAGACGAGCCGCTCCCTCTGGACCTCGTTAGACGCCATCCCCCGCGGGCCCGAGCCACAGCCCGCTGTAACTGACACTCTGTGTCTTTGATTGCATCAGATGTGCTTGTCGCTGTCTTTCTTTTTTTCCGTCTCCGTCTCTGTCCTTCTCTCTCCCTCTCGAATATCGCCTGTCCATTTTTCTGTTTGTGTGATTCTCTCTGGGAAATATAGTGCAGACGAACGCTGAGTCTGTGGGCTGTGTTGGGTGTTTGTGTACCCAGTCCAAGGGATTACCACAGCAGAGCTCTCTTTGATTGTAGTCTGACTGTATCAGATTGCAGTTTGACTGTATCAGATTGTAGTTTGACTGTATCAGATTGTAGTTTGACTGTATCAGATTGTAGTCTGACTGTATCAGATTGTAGTTTGACTGTATCAAATTGTAGTCTGACCGTATCAGATTGTAGTTTGACTCTTTCACATTGTAGTTTTACTGTATCACATTGTAGTTTGACTATCAGATTGCAGTTTGACTGTATCAGATTGTAGTCTGACTGTATCAGATTGTAGTTTTACTGTATCACATTGTTGTTTGGCTGTATGAGAGCAGTTTGACTGGATCCATGTTCAGTTTGTATTCGTGTTCAGTTTGGATGAAGCTTGCTTATAACCCTGCCGTTTCCCTTTCTTGTGCGTTTTAGGGGTTCCAGGGTTTGGGCTTCGGCGATGGAGGGTTCCAGATGTCATTTGGAATCGGGGCTTTTCCGTTTGGAATTTTCGCCACGGCGTTCAACATCAATGACGGGAGACCGCCGCCAGGTACAGCGCCCCAGGGAATTATGGGTTGTACTGGGACACAAAGCTGGCGAGCAGAGTGACTGTCTCCCACCGCGTCCCTGTACTGGAGCGGGCAGCCAGCCAATGCAAACTGAGAGCAAATGCACTAGGAACTCCCCCCTCTCGCTGCTTTGCAACTAAAATGGGAGGAGTGTCCTGCTGTGAAAAGGCAGGAATAACAATAATGTCTCTGGAGACTCGGTACTGCGGGTAAAGTATGAGTAACACACAAGCAATGTGTGAGTAATTTCATACCAGTGAGTAGCATACGAGTTAGTGTGTAAGTAACATGGACGGTGTGGGAGTAATGTGGACGTAGCACGTGTTTAAAGTGCATGTACGAGTAGCGTTCAGGTAGCGTGCGAGTTGTGTCAGTAATATGCAAGTTACGTTTGGGTAGTGTAGCATATGAGTAAAATGTGAGTAGTGAGTAATGGGCAAGTACCGTGTAAGTACTGTGCATGTAGCATGAGTAATGTACGAGTCCCGTGTGAGTAATGCCGGCGTGTGTGTATGTATGTTCCTCTGCAGCTGTCCCCGGGACACCCCAGCACGTAGACGAGCAGTTCCTGTCCCGCCTCTTCCTGTTTGTGGCGCTGGTCATCATGTTCTGGTTGCTCATCGCCTAGACGACTAACGGAGCCGGGAACCAGGACACACGGACACGGACGCAAAAGAAGGAGCATCTTTCCTTTTCTCAGAAAGCGGAAAGGTGGAAGATCATTTGCAGAGATTCAAGGAGCGGTCCTCGTTTCTGTCCCTTTCTGTTTTTTTTTGTTTTTGTTTTATCGGCTGATGCATGAAATGATGAAACGTGACTGCGACTATACCGTGATTTAAAAACGGCAACGAGCCGCCGCTCCCCCGGGGGTGCAGAAGGGCCCTTTGGAGCAGCGTATCTGCGCGGTACGGAGTCACCTCGCACGCGGAGTCAAAGCCCTGTTGTTTTTGTTCCTGTCGACGGTGCTTTTATTGGAAAGTGAAGCCGGTTTGTGAAACGGGATGTTGCTTTTGAGCCCTAATGGCTCCTAATCAAACGCGTTTAATAAACACGGCCTCCTGCCGTCCCCTAAGAGGCATCACATGGGGCCTCTGAGCCAGTCAGAGGCCAGCATACCGCGTACTGAGAAACGCAGCTGTTGTCTCTCTCTCTCCCTTTTAGTCTGTCCCAGAGCTGGCCAGAATCAGAAACTTTCACCCTGTAAAATTATTGCAGATTATGAAAAAGAAACATTAATTTCACCGATAATAATAATAAAATCTTGATTATAATCTGTACATTTTATTAATGACATTTAGTTGAAATTTTTTCTGGAATCCATGTCTATTTTCAAATTGTAATGCCATCTAGAGTTGCTGTATTTCAGATGCATGTTTGACCCAGGTCTGGTTGAGTAACCAGTGCCGTTTTTCATCTTAAAGGGGGTTTGGACCTAATTTGATGACTGTAATCTCCGGGCACCATAAGGGTGTGTTCTTTCATGTTTGAAGGGGAATTCTGGTAACAAAAATTCTGTGATTACTTTATTTTAATCAAGGTCCACTCTAGAGTCCCCTGTTCTAACAGGTTTTAAGATTTTTGTCCTCAGGGTCCAGAGGACACACTGAGAATTTGGCTGTGTATAAATACTTAGCTTGGGATCACTACCAGATTTAGGTGAAATACGTATTTGTTTTGGATTCAAATACTTTTGTACGCTTTACTGATCTTGTCTGGTGTATTGGAACCAATTAAATACTCCCAGAAAGTGCACACTTCTGGTCATATTGCCAGGCTCAGTTACACCAGGCAAGATCAATAGAGCACAGAAAAGTATTTGAATCCAAAACAAATACGTATTTCACCCAGGTCTGATCACTACCCTTATTTGTTTTTATTGCCAGAGTTCTCCTTTATAATGAAAAGGTTATATCTCAAGCATCTTAAAAGTTCAGTTCCGGTTTTTGGAGAGATTTTTTATTTTTTCAATAAAAGCTGCAATGCAACAGGAGGGCCAGCAGTGGCCAGTGTTTCCCCCATGAGTAGAGCCCTGTAAAACCATAAGTACTGTGGGGAATAGACAGGCTGTATTGTATCTTATTTAATTATTATATAAACAATGCTCATTAATTTTCTTTATTTTATTTGCCAAGTTTTTTGTGATCAGATTAACAGTATTTCCTCCACTAATACCTATGCAATGTCTTTTTCCCCCTTCTCTCTAAACCAGTTTGTTCTTTGGATCATTGATAGTACTGTGCTGCACAATTAAAATGTTTTAATTTTAAAACTGCTAATTTCAGTGAAAGTGCGATCTTTGTAATTGGTGTAAATGAGGAGTACACAGGTATGAAGATGATAAACCAGAAGTGATTGTGTCCAAGTTCCAAGCAGATTGGTGACCTGTAGCTGTTCAATGGTGGTTGTGTGAGTGAACGATTCAGCTCCTGTACAAACAAATTTCACAACCTGATGACTAAAACGGCTTTCTACTTGACTTAGAAATAAATCTGCGTGGGGAGGTTGTATTTGGTTATCTTAGGAGCCATTTAATTAAACCTGTTATTGCTCTCTCGAGTGAATACATTTTCTTTGAATGTCTCTACGCTGCAGTCCTGTGGTTTTGTGACTCTCTTTCAGATGTGGGCTGTCGGCTTCGGTGTGCTCTCCCTGGAGCACCACAGCTACCACACACCCACAACACAACGCATTCATAATATATCACACGTCTGCGTTTTACAGTAGAGTAGGACCGTATGAATCAGCATTGTGAGTATGTAGGCCCCAGGTGGAATCATTTTCTCCAGCTGTATGACATTAAGTTGGTAATAAAGCAAATTCTAAAGCTAAAGTTTTCAGCAGGATAAAGCAGCACCGCCAAAACAGCCAGACACCTTTCTCATGAAAAAAATGAGGCTGTGGGTACATGACCAGAGACAAGCAGCAGGCATGACTCCAAACGTGTGACTTTTTTTTTTTGTATATTGGTGCCCAACGTGGGGCTGGACACGTCCAACTCCTATCCTAATTTGGAATGTCAAACTATCCACAAGTGAAACATTTAACCAGCTACTGGACAGACCCTGCAGTCTGGAGTCGGCACAAAAAAGGCATCGAATCAACATTATTCCAGATAATTACACAACATAGGAACTTTTATTGTGTATTCCAAAAACATAACAAAATACTCAACTCTAGGGGATAGGCGACTGAACATAAACTACTCTGTGTGTATGTGTGCGTGTGTGGTGTTAGTGGTTGTGTTTTGTGAGTGTGTGTGTGTGTCCTCTCACATGAACTCCACCTCGAACATGATCTGCTGCATTCTGATTTTGGCCTGGCAGCGTTTCTGGGGGCTGAGTCTCTTCATGGCCGGAGCCAGGCTGAGGAGGAAGAGTTCATCTTCGTCGGTCAGCAGGTCTCCGCTGTCCGACCGCTTCCTCTTCCTGTAGGCGTTTCTGGCCACGGGGCCCGAGGAGGATTGGGCGGGGGCGAGGGTGAGGGTGGAGCCGGGGGCGGAGCCCGGCATGGGCAGGGTCAGGGAGCGCGGCGGGGGTATGGGCGTGAGCTGGGTCACCAGGGCCAGCTGGGTGAGCTGGGCCAGCTGGGGCACGGGCACGGGCACGGGCTCCAGTTTGGGCGCCCGTCGCGGCTCCAGTTTGGCCGGCAGGTTTAGGCGGCGCTTGTCATCGCCCTCGTCGGAGGTGGCGCTGTAGTCCTGTCCCTCCGCCCGGTCTCCCGCCCGCCGCTGCCTGTCCCTCACGAACGGCTTCAGGAACTCCAGAAAGTGCTGGAAGCGCCACTGCTTGTGAGTGGCTCGGCCAGCCCCGCCCCGGGTCCGGTCCACCTTAATCTCCTTTATGTACCGGTCCCGCAGGTTCTTCCACTTCCTCTTGGCCTCGTCCGCTGAGCCCCCCCATGCACAGGAAACAGAATCGTTGACAGAAACGTGAGACAACAGCCCAGCAGCACCACGGCATTGCAGACAGCCCTCTACAATTAGCACTGCAAGGCTCAGGATAACCATCAGATAACCCTCAGGCCTCTGCATAACAATAATCATCATCATCATGACAAGATAATAATAATCATCACCACCAATTTAATTTGTGTAGCACCTTTCTGAAACCAGTCAATGGGAGTCAGTTAGTAAAATACATGGTCAAATTCATGATGCCAGTGCATTTGCTATCATTGAGAGCCAATGGATGATAGCAGCATTTTAAAAGCGACACAGGAGAGTCGGTGTAAAACTCGACAGATTACATCTGGTTGGCTGGTAACCACAGTACAGTAGTGAGCTCAACGACCCACCACTCCTTTTCTGTGCGTCAGTTTAGCCACATACTGTCACCTGTATGTAGGCCTATGCCTCATTCATGAATTACTTGCTTCACTCAACAGAAGTGCAGTTAACAAAATGTCTTTGTAGGCACATTTATTTTATAACAATTTACTGAAAGAAACGATTTTGTTGATTGTCTGTGCCAGATATATGTGAACTACATTTCACCGATGGCAATGATAAATATAACATGATAAAATGCCATTCATGTTAGAAGCATTAATAGGTCATTTTCAGCTCGCAAGATCACATTTTGGTATCTAGCAGATTTTATCAAGAATAACTTCAACAGATTGCATTTTTAAAAAACATAATCCATTTAGACTGCCAGGTATTTCACAAAAGAACAATTCAGGTTAAGAACCTCACCCAAAGGACAAAAGCAGTACCCCAGCCGGGATTCAAACCCGCAATCTATCAGCTATAAGCCCATTTCCCCTTACCATACACAACCACACACTGAACCCCTCCTGTGAGACCCATTAGGTTTGCTGGTTTTTGTTCCAACCATAATTTGCAACCTCTGAATTGTAATGAGCTATCAATTGTTCTTATTTATTCCCTTAGGACTACAATGTCAGAAATAGCCAAGGATAAAGGACCCATATTTACGTTCTAGAAATATTAAGTCATATCAACAAACGCATTAATATGCTCCATGGTAACTTCCATAGATAGGTTACTTTTTTAAACTCTTGAAATTATAGACTGAGAAGGGAAATCAGTGGGGTTGTAATTGCTGAATGTGGACACCTGGTCACTGAAATTAACCCATGAATAAAATGAAGAGTTTGCAGACAATGCAAATGGTAATGATCCAATTCTGCATTGCATTATACTTTATGACTAAATGTGTTTGACAAAAAATCTTTTTTAGCAACTTTAACTGCTAGATTGGTTAGCTGTAACAAAAACCAGTTTACACAGTCGGTCAACAGGACCGAATTTGAACGCCCCTATTATGCTACAAATCTTCAGAAACCAGCCTACCCGTTTAATTGAATTTTTCAGCATTTTTGGTTTGGTTCAATTAATATAGGCAGGGTGGGTATCAGCCCCAATACTAAAGGTTGTTTGTGTCAAGAAGTCCAGCCAATATCACCTACTCTTCGGTGTAAAGGCGGGACTTCTTTATTTTGCTGCTTACACCCCTCCGAGAGTGGTAGCAACAGCGCGTCTTCTCATCTCGCGCATGTGCGCTAATTTCCAACACAAAATAAGCGTTACCACCGCTGCCAATGAACAATACCGCCGATCAATAGATAGTTAAATAATATAAATGCCGCGTATATTAAATAGATAAACAAATAGCTAAAAAACTAAATGTCACACAAAATTAGCGGACTGAAAGGAGCTAGCTGGCTAGTTAAAAATCCGTCTCATAGCTAAGCATACTAACCGGACAGCCCCACTAAAGCGCCGATCTTCCGCCAAGCATCTGCTTTCCTGTCAAGGTTACGATATATTGGGAGCGTAGAATTATAAAGCTCTGGGTATTCGTAGACCGCGAGGATCAACTTCTCATCCATTTTTCTTAAAGAAGGCAACTTTCCACTTTCCTCTTGTGTGACTGTTTGCGCGTCGCTACGTCACAAAGCGGCGCCGTGGAGGCTGCGTTTTGAGGGCACGTGTTGCCGCCCCCACTCCCTCCCACAGCGCGTTGCCGCGTTCCCGGCATCTGTGCCGAGCACAACTCCCGGTCCTGGCGGGTGCTGCTTTTTGTTCCAACCAATTAGCTTAGTTTTAGTTTTCAGACAGCTATATGAACTATGCTGCTTCATTCATTTACTTGAGCGCTATCTTTAGGAGACACTCGCAGTCTGCAACTGGCACTGGTGCTTATTATGTCTGATCAAGATATGACTGAGCTCATTAAATAATTACGAGAAGTCACCTCAATATTCTGAAACAGATCAGCCCTTGTTGTGCATCCCTGATTCAAAGCATACATCCAAATATGCACAAAAATGGTTCACTGACCTCAGAATCAAGCTTTTGCAAAGGCTGTCCCAGTCCCCTGACCTAAACCCAACTGAAAACCTGTGAGGTGAGCTGAAGAGGAGAGTCAATGAGCAGGGACCAAAGTCTCAGAAGGATCTGGAGAAATTCTAATTAATTATAAGTCTACTGAGCCTTTAAGATCTCAGTCAATATGGTTCAACCGAGAGGCCAGTGTCTCTGGGCACCTTATTGAAGAAAAAGTAATTCAGGCTCACGGACTATAGGATGTAGTCCATACAAACATTTTCATGAAATTCATAAGAACCAAATTTGGCTAAATTATAGCCCATCATCTCACCAATGGCGATCGGTAGGGAAGTTTGCCAAGTTTGGCTTAACCTGGTACTGGTATTAGTACACTTCATTATTTAGGGTGCCCTACTTCATTTCCCAGGTGGATTAGCAATGGGATTAATATATTTTGATGATGTAATTTGATGGGGCTAAATTGTTTCTCTGCATTCCAGGGTACTTATCAGTCAGATCTGAGTGTGGATAGTCAGCAGATAACTGATTTCGACTGATATTCTCTTGTCACTTTGGCTATTTATTATTTTGGCTGCACCATGCTTCTGCTGATTCAGTGTTTGATATTATTTTAGTTGCTCAGTCTCTTTGTTTGTAAATTGTACATTTCCTTTGTGTACTGATTTCTCCACTCTCAAATCAGCGGATCATTATATAAGTGTCAACCTATTGTTGTTTTGTGTGCCCGTGCAGATGAATTGCAGACTGTGCAGCATGTATTAGATGCATGCATGTGCAGTGTACCTGGCAGATACTGAAGCACTCAGTTGCGTCTTTTTTTTTGTTTCACACTCTGTCCATGTTTACTTTCCTTCCTCTCCATGTGTTTCCATGTGTTTGGAAAACAAATTGCTTTTATGAGGGTCACAAAGAGCCACTAATTGTATGAATAGTCCGATGATTGTGAACACCTATAGGGACCCGATGAGATTGTAACTGAAGTTTAAATTCCTGTGATTTACTTGCTTTCGAGAAATTGGTGACCTTAGTCATAACGGCATCCATACACTGCAACCCACCAAATGTATTTATTGTTTTCCATTTTAGTTTCTGGTCAGGAAAATTAAATGCAACTTGAATAAATCTGCAAACAAATTTGGGCATGTTTGGTTATGTTCATGTGTATTTGATTATTCTACTTCTATTCTACGATTATTCTACATTCACACACACATGCACTTACATATATTCACAGGACAACACATATACACATGCTGAAATGAAAGTGCAGAAATACAGACAACTACACAGTCACAGTACAGACAGGAAGGCATAGTCTGTTTACTGTAAATATTACAGACATAAATATCTTTATACTCACTTGTGTTTATCAATCATTAGACTAAATGACACTGTGAAATATGTGTGGCCCAGTTTGTTAATGTGCATGTCTCTTGGGCCCACTCACCCCTGCTGGCAGGGGTCTGATCCTCAGCCATGGCAGTTTCTGACCTATGATCCCTTCTCTATCTGTTATCCTCCCCTCTCTGCTCTCTAACTACTACGTTTTTCTGTTAAAATGTTGTCCGCATGTTGGATGGATGTATGTATTTTTTGTATAGGTCATGCAGCATCATACAGAGCTGTTGTTACTCTAGATGGAAAGAGCTCAGACTGCTGTGATTTACCAGAGCCATACATGGTGGTCTCCCAGAGGACCGGGCACTGCAGCCCCTCAGAGACGGAAGGATGGACCCTGTTTCTGTGGCTGTTTCTCCTCCATCCTGGGGATTTTACGCCTTCACACCTCAAATATGCTTTTCAATAAGAACAGCTGAGAGGATTACCTCATATTAATCCCCTGTAATGGATTTACCACCGTTTGAACCTACACAGACAAGATAAGCCCTGTGCCTTTGAAACTCACAAAGACTGGTGATAACATCTTCTCAGCCTTAAAAACTATACGTCAACAATCTGCTGGCTATTAAATCTCAGTGAATGGGACAAGGACATGTTTATTGTTATCTGTTTTCTCAACCCCTTTATCTGTAGAGCTTAAGATAGATTTTGAAAATCCATTAATTCTTTGATAAAAAAGCGGTGTATTACCTCATATGAAATCAAAGGATTTGATGAAGAATAAATACAATCTGAAATGGCGTTAGCTTGCAGTAGCCAGGTCTGAGGGTATGAGAAGGTGAGAAGTCTGACAGAATGACTGCACTTCGTTGATAAGGACCTTGTGTCTCAAGTTTCACAATTAAAGTCTCCCCACACACACACACACACACACACACACTTGCTCTCTCATTCTCTCTCTCACACACATACACACACGCACACACACAGCAAGACTGTCTCCCAACACATCACTTCCAAAGGAAACACATGGCTGGAGGCATGCAGCTGTGTTGCTGTACAAGGTGCTTTCCTATGTATTTTCTATTTTTATTTATTTTTTGCTTTTAACCACAAACCTGTGTTTTCCCCTATACCAGCCATTGTTAGTCAGGCATATAAAATGTCTGTGAATATATATAATACCCCTCATTGCCAAATGAAAACATACAGTACAGTAGAACTTGGAATAACATCAAAAACCTCTGAAAGTGAACTGTCCCTTTTAACCATGTGGGTAATTGCTTCATGACAAGTTTGTGCTGAAACTGCAAAATAAAAACAAGCGTTTTAGAATGTGCCGTAGCAACGAGGGGGAAAGGCGCCGGTGAGAGAGAGCTGATCGTTTTCGGCTCGCGAATGAGAGCGGACCAAAACCTAATCCCTCCCTCCCAAACGAGCGACTGCCATGCGCCGATAAACCCACTGTGTAAACCCAGCCAGCACCTGAAAATCACCAGGGTTCATCCCCAAGTCCACCCCTCTAATACCGCGCAATCTTTCCCTCTCTAAAACCACCACAATGAGGATCTTAGCACTCCCCTACCCTCATTTAGGAGAGCGAAATCAGATTTCCTTTTTGGAAAAGCAATGAGGCGAGATTAGTCCAATCTCACATCCTCTCTAACCCCTCCACAAAACCACCCAGATTAGCTGGAATTTACTTTCAACCTCTTTATATTTTTCCAGACTATAGGGGGATTATCATTTTTTTTCCATCTTTACTTATAAGAAGCCCGGAGCTGGCTGTTTGAGTAAGAACGGGACGTGGACGTGGAGCGAGGATGGGTCCGGCCTCGTGCTGAGCGCCGGTGCAGTGCCAGAGGTAACAGCACGCCGTGCTCGGTGGTGAATTCCCTCCACAGGAAATCACGTTCTGCCGCGGGTCACACTGCTCTGCCGGGATCCAGTTTTGGAGGTTTTTTTAGTTTTTGTTGTTGTTGTTGTTGTTCTTGTGAGGGAGCGAACAGGACAGAAGAGGTCATGGAAGAAAGGAGTCAGACAGAGAGGAGGAAGTTCTCCTTCAGCATCGAAGACATCCTGGGCGGGTTCCCACAGACCGGGGGGCTGAGGGAGGATGCTGGGGGGGAGTCTCATGCTGAGGTGCCCTTGGAGGCTCTCCCACCGGTGACCCCGACAGATGCCCTGGACCCGCCCTGTCTGTGCTGCTGCTACTGCTTGCGTTGTGGGGACCCCCTCAAGCCAGATATAGCACCTCCACCTGCCTCAGGTGAGTCACAAACTTTCCTTTCATCTCACATTCCTTTCCCCAACTCCCTACGCTGTGTTTCTGTCTTGTGTTTCGATGTTGGACCGAAATCTGTTTTTCTAGCCACTTATGTTTGACAGTAAATTTTCAGTCAGTTGGTTTGTCTTTGTTTTGTGTAGCACAATGTGTAAAAATCAACTTTGAGATCATTGGGATTAATGAAGCGAAAAGTGGTCTATTGAAAATGAGATTATTTAATACAATCAACAATTATACATTTTATCTCACCATCAATATAAAAATCTATTTTTTATTTAAGTACTGGGATATTATGGGAAAGATTATCTTGTTGTGAATATATAGTTCTGGCTACCCTATGCATTCATTTTTTATTGGTATTCTTTCGTTCGTTCTTTCTTTTTCAGCCAGTCGGTATTTGTGGTGCGGTGGGCTGTTCCCCGATTCGCCTGGGCCGGGGGAGACTCACGGCAGCCACACCGAAGAATTCCTTTTCAACCAGATCCAGAGGCGCACCCGACGTCACCGCACCATCTTCACGGAGGAGCAGTTGCACGCGCTGGAGGAGCTGTTCCTCCAGAACCAGTACCCTGATGTCACAGCGCGAGAGCAGCTTGCCCTCCGTACCCATCTGCGCGAGGAGAGAGTGGAGGTAAAGAGCTTCAGAACATTTTCTCTGATTTATAATGTCCCTATACGTTAGAAAAGAAAATTTAAAGCCCAAATTGCCATTCCCCTTTAGGTATGGTTTAAGAACCGCAGGGCCAAGTGGAGACGACAGAAGAGGATTGCACTTGGCGTGGGCGATTTGGGATGCTGGAAAGTTCTGGAAAATACAGACTGAAACCTCTAGGCTACATGAGATTTGTCTACGGAAATAACTGAATAATATGATTAAAACATTGTTATAATTGCATTTATTACAGATAATCCTTAATGATACTACACGCATTCAACGGAAAGTGTAGTATTATATCGAACAAACAAGAATATCGATTTCTCGATTTCACCGTTCGAGGTGTTAACTGTATGACTGCAAGTCCCACACACCCCTCCTTTTCCGCTGCCCAATTTCCGTTTTGCGTCACTGACTGCGAAACATTTACGTTTACCATCTCGAGGTTCCGGACGTCTGCGCAGAAAAACAACTGAAAATAAGGTGTACGATTGTTTGTTTTTGGTTGAATTTATGTTGTGATGTAGGAAGACATTCTTTTAAATCTGTGTATTTATATAATAGTTAACACCAGTAATTGTTTTCTTTTTCAAAGTCGCGACCGTGAAATAAATACTGGAATAATAAACGCCCTGTTAGCTAGCTAACACGCTAGCGTGGTCTAACCAGAGTAGCCTAGGACTACATCGCAACAATGCAGGCTATCAAAAATACCCCCACGGTGTCTGGGCCGCTTGTTACAGCCAGATCTGACACTGCACTCGAACTACACAAGCCACCGAATGAAGATGTAAAAACGACTAAAAGAAAGATCCTCGACGAAGAAACTTATATTGAGGTGAGTTGGCTACAGCTTCATATGCTCCTGCTCACAAACAGTAGCAACAACTACACTCCACTAGCGTAGCATAATATTATCCGCCGCTACGCAGTTTCTCCAGTGGGTTTTTATCACAATATTACAAGATTCTAGACTGCCGTTTAAAATGTCCTTATGGAACCGTTTTATAGCTATTGTAGGTATTACAGTTCTGATATCTTTTGCTACAGTCACTAAGAATAAATACGTCAGAGAACTCCACCAGACCGCGAACAACAGTTTCATATTTTTCAAAAAAAAGAAACAGTTTCATATTTCGGTTCAGTTTCCTTTATTTCCAGCTTTTGGTTGTTAATTTATTGGTAAATATTGCATTGTGACTTGCTTCACACCTGATCACATCTGCAAAATATAGTACACAAAGTACAAATGTTTTTCTGATACAATTAAATCTTGTTTAAAATTTAAAATTTGCACTAATTTCGTGTACATAGCATTGCAATGCTTTTTGTTACGTGATAAGAACGTTGAACATTTGTGTTAAAAGACAGTGTAGTTTGCAATTACTTTTTGCGGGACAAGGGTGCTTGATGCTGCTTTCCAGCTTGTTTAACGGATGGTATCATTCACAGTTTTTATGTACACAATCAAATCATTTTCAGGTAAAGAAAGATTTTGGTTTGGATGTCGAAGTTGCACTATTTTTCTACCCGTAACAATACCACAGAAATGTAATATTTTACGTTAAAATGTAGATAGTACTACATTTGTTTGATGGCTATCATTTTTCCACTTGTACAAAAAGCACTTTATTTTTTTATATTAGATGCCCATATTTTTTGTGGCAGATGTTCCGTTTGCCTAAATACTTTGTTGCTGTTTTTTTCTGAAACAAGGAGACCCTCCTGTTTACAAGTCACTTTTCAACTGTACTAAAATAAAACAACAGTAATAAATGACATGACATTGAGTTCAGTCTTCCCTTTCCTTTATTTCAACACAAGAAACAAAACAAATAGTAGATTCCATTCAATTTATATTTTCTTACTTCATGCAAGTTTTTCCACCCTTTTCATGAAATAAAGATTTCTTTTAGCAGAAATTAAATTAATTTAAAGTATGTTTTCATATTTGGTTAATATATTGTGTGAATGTCATGCCCGGTCATGTATTCAGGGGCTAGTTCTTGGTCATTCGTGTCCACCTCTTCATCTGACAAATTTAACAAAAAAGGTGACTGCAGCTCTTGCCCTCTGCTCTCACACTAGTTATGTGATATACAGCTAGCAGCTACTGCATCATTCGTTGTCTTGACATAGTGATCGTTTCTCATGAGAACAACCTTTTACACTGTCAACCTGTAACACTGTCATCCCTTTAGTCTGCCAAAAGCCCACTGTACACACATTCTGGCTCTACTCAGTCTGCAGTAATTTCAGCTGCTGCTCTCTGAAGTGTCACACGTGTGTCGACGGGCATGAGCTGGTGGGGTTCACTTCAGTTCCAGCTGCCCTTTCTCTGCTTCTCATTGGCTCTCAATAGCGTAACCAAATGACAAACACATCCGCAGATGTCATCTTGAATAAAATTACCCATAATCCATTGTTACAATGGCAGCATCTGAGTTCTTAAAGAGCAGTGGTTTGAACAAGTGAACAAGTGGTTCAAACCACTGAGATCTCATCAGTGCTTACTTAAGTGGACCGCAAAGAGAGCTGAGCCCTCTTACTCTCTGAAAACAAAAAGGACCAAGTTGATTTGCAGCTACCTCACCTGAAAAAAATTGAATTTTGTTTGAATAAACAAAAAGTTTGTATATGTGAAAACACCCTAAATGGAAATTTAAGATTGTATGCCCACACTTTCTCTCCATCACTCTGTTTTGGAACCATGAGATTATATTTACTGTCTTCATTTTGATGCACCCACAATTTCACAACATGATTCTCAGTGTCTTTAAGTGATCTGTGAGATAGGATATTTTTGGGTAATCAGTGAAAGCATGTTCAGCCTTTGCCTGTGTGCGTGTGAGCTTACTGTGTTCTGTGTGTCATTGTGCTCAGAGTTTAGAGAAGATCATTCAGAGGGATTTCTTCCCGGACGTGACCAAGCTTCGGGCGCAGAAGGACTACCTGGAGGCGGAGGAGAACGGAGACCTGGAGAAGATGAGGGAGATCGCCATAAAATATGGCTCCTCCCTCAGCAAGTCCACCCCGCGCTCCACCGCGCCCTGTGAGTAGCGGGTTCTTGCGCGCATCATCGGGGGGGGGCGGGGGCGGGGGCCGGGGCCGGGGACAAAGGTGCAAGGCACCCTGTCGTGTTCCCTGGTTTTATTAGGGGGCCAAGTGGCACAGTCACTGGAACACTGTTGTGTTCCTTGGTATTAGTTAGGCTTCGTTCTGCCATTTTTTTTTACTCTGGCAAAACCACGGTAGTAAGTATTCAAACTGAATATAACGTGTCGCTTGTAAGCATTGCCATCAGTCATTGCAAGTGCTTAATTAGTGCCAATTACTTTATCCACTTAGATGATTGATGTGCTGCAGATGGGGTAATTGTTTGAGTAGTGCCTCGAAGAGGCTATTGCGACCTCTAAGTGGTAGAGGACTGAATTGCCATGCAAGAAATCGAGGATGGCCCTACTAATTATATAAATTTACCTATATTGTAATCATATAGGTATGTCACTTTTAATTTGAACACAGACATTTAGAATGAATTAACAATTAACATTGTTTGTTTGCAGATATGCTGGCATTGGCCTTAGACTTCCACCTTGTGGCTGTTTTGTAGAAATGCACTTATAAAAATGCATTTTTAATAAAATTAGTGATTCTGTTGCTCGCTGAATAGTCAGTATATCTTGACTATGGCTATTTTTGTCACTGAAGTCGTGGGTTTCATGTATTCCATGATTTTTGCCATTTTTTAGACAGTTTTGTATGGTAACTGTCAGGGTCTGAAATGGGTGGGGGTCCTTGGATCAGAAAAGGTTGAAAGCCTCCTGGCCTGGCTGTGTTGATGTGAATTAGATGTGACTGATGCAGTTCTGTGTTGATGTGGTTTAGATGAGACACTGATCCAGTTCTGTGTAGATGTGGTTTAGATGTGACTGATCCAGTTCTGTTTAGATGTGGTTTCGATGTGACTGATCCAGTTCTTTGTTGATGTGGTTTAGATGAGACTGATCCAGTTCTGTGTTGATGTGGTTTAGATGAGACACTGATCCAGTTCTGTGTTGATGTGTTTAGATGAGACACTGATCCAGTTCTGTGTTGATGTGGTTTAGATGTGACACTGATCCAATTCTGTGTTGATGTGTTTAGATGTGACTCCGGCTACGTTTGAAACCCCTGAGGGTCGCCCGGGTTCTCCTACTTCCATGCATGGGAAGCTGAAAGCGAGGAGTGGGGAGGAAGGTAAATCTGCTACACACACACACACACACACATGCACATGCACTCACACGCAAACACAGATTCATGAAACCCCACTGCTGAACCATGACATCGCTAATCTGTTATTAGGCTCAGAATCTGCATGTTTGTTCCTGGAAAGGCATGGGACATTGCAGTCTGCGGGTTCAGCCCTGATTAGGCTTGTCCTGTTGTTTGTAGGGAAAGGAGAGGAGGAAGAGAAGCCCCTCCCTTCCCTGGATAAGTTCCTGGCTAAAACCACCAGTGAGGACAACGCTTCGTTTGAGCAGATAATGGAGCTCGCTGATGACAAGGAGAAAGTCAGACATGCCTGGCTGTACGAGGCGGAGGCAGAATACAATCAGGTACTGCGCACTTCCGTATACATATACACACACAGGCATGCACGCACACACAGACACATGTACACACACACATACCTACGCATGTACACACATATGTGCACACAAACACATACTACACTCGCGCACGCTCATACACACACACACACACACACACACACGCATGTATGCACACAGTGCACAGGTTATTGCAGTGTGCAGATTAGCATAGTATGCAGCTTTGTGTTGTGTACAGGGCAGCACAGTGTACAAGTTAGCACATTGTGCAGATCAGTATAGTGTACAAGTTAGCTTGTGCAGATTAGTGTAGTGTGCAAATTAACACATTGTGCAGAATTCCTAAAACTACAACCTTAGCTGCAGTGACGTGAGACTCTGTACTGTACAGCTATAATAATTTACTGAAAGACCTTTAACGAGACAGGCTTATTCCAACTGCTGGTTTTAAATGTGTAATTGATGACACAGTGACTAAAGTGTGCTCCTGCTTTACCATTTTGATTGACTCTGTTTTATGTGTGCAGGTTAGCAGTGTGAAGAGTAACTGTGTGATCTGTTCCTGCAGCGGCACCAGGAGCTGATGGCCCTGCCGTCCTCTGAGCAGCAGGCCCTGGAGGCGGGGAAGGCTGGAGTCGAGACCTGGGAGTACAAGGCAAAGAATGCCCTGATGTACTACCCTGAGGGTGAGTGTGTCCCTGTACTACCCTGAGGGTGAGTGTACTCCTGTACTACCCTGAGGGTGAGTGTGTCCCTGTACTACCCTGAGGGTGAGTGTGTCCCTGTACTACCCTGAGGGTGAGTGTGTCCCTGTACTACCCTGAGGGTGAGTGTGTCCCTGTACTATCCTGAGGGTGATTGTGACCCTGTACTACCCTGAGGGTGAGTGTCTCCCTGTACTACCCTGAGGGTGAGTGTCTCCCTGTACTACCCTGAGGGTGAGTGTGTCCCTGTACTACCCTGAGGGTGAGTGTGTCCCTGTACTACCCTGAGGGTGAGTGTGTCCCTGTACTACCCTGAGGGTGAGTGTACTCCTGTACTACCCTGAGGGTGAGTGTGACCCTGTACTACCCTGAGGGTGAGTGTGTCCCTGTACTACCCTGAGGGTGAGTGTACTCCTGTACTACCCTGAGGGTGAGTGTGACCCTGTACTACCCTGAGGGTGAGTGTGACCCTGTACTACCCTGAGGGTGAGTGTACTCGTGTACTACAGTGTTAGAATGGTGGCAGATTGTAATGGGGCATGGTCTCTGTGTGATTTTAACTGAAGGTGTGAAAGACGAGGAGGCGGTGTTTAAGAAGCCGCGGGACGTGCTTCATAAGAACACACGTTTCCAAGGAGACCCTTTCAGCAAAGCCCTCAACAAGTCTCAGCTTCAGCAGGCAGCAGCCCTCAATGCACAGGTAAGCACATTTTACACAGGTTAGCACACTTTACACAGGGAAACACACTACACACAGGTAAGCATACATTGCACAGTAAGCACACTTTACACAGGGAAACGCACTACACACAGGTAAGCATACATTGCACAGTAAGCACACTTTACACAGGGAAACGCACTACACACAGGTAAGCATACATTGCACAGTAAGCACACTTTACACAGGGAAACGCACTACACACAGGTAAGCATACATTGCACAGTAAGCACACTTTACACAGGGAAACGCACTACACACAGGTAAGCATACATTGCACAATAAGCACACTTTACACAGGGAAACGCACTACACACAGGTAAGCATACATTGCACAGTAAGCACACTTTACACAGGGAAATGCACTACACACAGGTAAGCATACATTGCACAGTAAACACACTTCACAAAGGTGAATACAGCCCATACAGGTAAACATACCTCACACACAGGTAATCACACCCTTACACAGG
This sequence comes from Anguilla anguilla, assembly GCF_013347855.1. Classification (NCBI taxonomy): domain Eukaryota; kingdom Metazoa; phylum Chordata; class Actinopteri; order Anguilliformes; family Anguillidae; genus Anguilla; species Anguilla anguilla. Next base: position 28,148,086 of record NC_049214.1, read on the forward strand.
TGAACAAACCTCTCACAGGTGAACGTTCTTCTCTGTCTTTCAGTTTAAACAGGGGAAAGTGGGTCCAGATGGGAAAGAGCTGACTGCACACGATTCCCCCAAAGTTAATGGATACGGGTTCGAGGGAACCCCCTCTCCTGCTCCCGGTAAGCACCTCTGCCAGCCTCTCACAGGGTGAATGCGTCAGTGTCTTGAGATTCTGGGGCCTTGGACCCACACACATGCAGTCTCTCTCTCTCTCTCTCTCTCTCTCTCTCTCTCTCTCTCTCTCTCTCTCTCTCTCTCTCTCTCTCTCTCTCTCTCTCTCTCTGTCTCTCTCTCTCTATCTGTCTCTCTCTCTCTCTCTCTCTCTCTCTCACACACACACACACACACACACACACAGGATTAGGGGTTATGTGTATGTTTGTAGAGAACTGGGCTTGCAGCACTAAATACTGTAGGTTCAGTTCCCAGGAGGGGCAGCAGCACTGAGCAAAGCCCTCAATCTGAACTGCTTCAGTAAAACATCCAGCTTATCCGGCTGTATGAATGGATTGCATATAAGAGAATGTAAGCTGTCGTAGTCACACTGGATTACAGCATCTGTTAAAGGCCTAAAATGGACATTTTAAAACGGCTCTGTGTCCCCCAGGTGTGGCGGAGTCGCCCCTGATGACGTGGGGTGAAATCGAGAGCACCCCGTTCCGTCTGGACGGCTCGGACTCGCCCTACACGGAACGCAGCCACGGCCCCTCCTTCAAGGTGATCTTTATTTTCAGGGAGGTGCCTGGCCGCCCCCATCCCATAAGGGGGCCATACTCTCTCAGTCACCTCTCTTGTGCGCTCTGGCACCCCAGTGATCGAATGAGCTCCTCAGAACAGGAAGGAGAGCAGAGACACCGCCCTTTGTCCACTCCAGACTGATGACATGCCTGTTTGCACCTTAGCTGAACTAGCGCTGAATATCATGGCTTTACTAGCCTGTCCTATGCTACAGCTCAGACTGTACTAGCAATCCCATTTGCTACTTGCTAAATCCTCAATCTTCCACTTTCTCTTAATACTATATTGCAGGTTTATGCATTTACTATTATTGGTTGTGGTGGTGATGACTTCACCACCACAACCAATAATAATAAGCATCGAAGCATCATCTCTGCTTGTTGGCTAAACCTGTATATATATATATATATTATATGCATTTTTTTAAGTGGCTCTGTGTGTGTGTGTGTGTGTGTGTGTGGCAGATTCCCGAGCCAGGCCGCAGAGAGAGGTTGGGTCTGAAAATGGCCAATGAGGCAGCGGCCAAAAACCGTGCCAAGAAACAAGAGGCGCTACGCAAGGTCACCGAGAACCTGGCCAGGTGAGTCGCAATACCTGCGTGTTACCTGTGAACCTGGTCAGGTTGCATTTCTGCGCGTTACCTGTAACTGTATGTTCAGGTAGCATTTCTGTGATCAGTCTTCAAATATATTCACACAGGTGACCAGTTCACTTCAGTCTCCATGCCTTTGCTGCTTACGTGATAAGTGTGCTGGGAATGAATGCTCATCCATGTTAAGGCCTAATGCTAAATATAAATATAAAATATATGTAATATAAATACATATAAATTTATAATAAAATAATGAAATATAATGTATATAAGCACCTGAACTATATTTAGACTTTTGTAATGTCTTCTTCCTTCAAGCCTTAATAGCAATCATTTATTTTTAAAAACTTTGCTTTGCAGTAGGATATTTGTTAATTGTACTTATAAATATATGTCACTGATACTGACCCCCCCCCCCTTTCCACAGTCTGACCCCCAAGGGCCTAAGCCCCGCCCTTACCCCCGCCCTGCAGAAGATGGTGAACCGCTCTTCCAGCAAGTACACGGACAAAGCGCTGAGGGCCAGCTACACCCCCTCCCCTGCCCACGGAGGCTCCAAAACGCCGCTCGGGGGGGTCAGCACGCCCACGGGCACCCCCACACCCCGCTCCGCCGGGACCCCCGTGTCCCAGGACCCCGCCTCCATCACGGACGACCTCCTGCAGCTGCCCAAACGCCGCAAGGCTGCCGATTTCTTCTGAACCCCCCCCCGATATCCAGCACCCCCCTTTACCTGCTGCCAGGCCTCTCCGAGCACTTCCTGTTTGGGGGGGGCTCTTATTTTCACGTTCTGCGGCTTTCTGTACATGCGCGTGCGTGTGTACGCACGTGTGCACGGGACAAGTACACATAGTGTTATAAAAACAGAAACCTGAATACGTACACACACACGCAAACACAGACTCATGGACATGTGGAAAGTTTGAGGGCCTGAGGAAAGGGGGCGACACTGCCGGTGGACCGCGACTGCTGACCTGATTGTGCAGATCTACCCCGTATGCGCAGCTCTGCGTGTGCGACATGGACCTGACTGCACTGTTAGGGAAACAGCACAGACTGTGTTACAGCTTACTTTGAAGACTGCGTTTTGGAGCTGTGATATGTATCCCAAGGGAGAAACCACCTCAACCCAGCAGACGCTGCTGGGTCCTGTGGTTCAACAGGATTGCCAGGATTATGTTAAAGAATTGAGACCTTTTGTACAGCAACTATGTGGTGTTTGTTTGATTTTTGTTTCACTGATGAAACACATTGGGCCTAATTCACAAAACGTGTACGATCACATTTGATCGTAAAGTGTGTTTCCAAGAACATTTCGGAATTCATCATTTCTTTCTTATCTGTATTTGTTCATGGCTGTTTTCTTATGATAATCACATGAACAGGATTACACATAAAATGTTCTGCATTCATCATCTCATACACCTGGGATATGCACAAAAACAGGTCAGCACATGTGTTATGAATCCCATATTGGTTTTTCCTAGGAACATTTTTAAGAACAAAATTTTTGTGAATGAGGCCTGATGTCCTTAAAATGATCCACATAGAAGAATATTAAAGTCTGTAATATTTTTCCAAAAGTCTCTTGCTTTTTTCCCGCCTGTGCTTCCAGCAAGTTCTCCACAGTTCTGCGTCTCATAAGGCTGGGCACTGATGATTGGGCTGTCCAATCCATTTAGTGTATATCTGTTGATCTGTGCAGCACCTGAACCAAAGCATCTTCTGGGCTCAGATTGTGTGTCAAGATGCACAGGTATTGTATAACTGATGTGAGTCGCCTGAGCTGAAAAGATCTCCTGTCTTACAACCTTCAGCGTCAGTTAAACACAGATCCTAGGGTCAGCACAACATAATTTCTTCCCAGACTACTTAGGCAACAGGACCCAGGGTACCGGGTGTCATCAATCGGAGCTAAGTCTGTTCCTGTCAGAGCTAGCTCCCTCTTGTATTGTATTGAGCAAATTCAATAACTAAGAGCAGCTGTTGGCACTTGTGCACCTCTGGGTGAGGTAGAGTTAGGGTTAGGGGTACTTTACCTGAATGTCTTCAGTCAGGAAATAAACGTACAACCTGTCAAAAGCATGTTTACAGAGGTGTTTATGGGCGTCTGCAAAACAAGTTTATTTTTGTTTAGATTGAAACGTTAATTTTCCATCATAGATGCAGAAGAAAATGGCACAAAGGTCCCTTCCTCTGTAGAGCCCGGTTGAAGATTCAAATCACCCAGAAACCTTAAAGCAGAACAGAGACATTTTAATGCATTGTACTCATCTTCCTGGTATTCTTTAAATAAGATAACGGATATTGGACCATTTATAGCAATACCAAAGAGCATTAGGGAAGGTGTAACTCAGAACTTGACGTGCTCAAAACAGAACTGGAATGGCACATTCTGAAGTGTCAAACCCACTTAATAGCACAATATGAAATTAACAGGAAAAAACAGGCATCTTGTCATTACATACACTACAGGACCAAAGGTATCTGGACACCCCCTGGTCTGGGGCTGTTCTCATGGTTTGGGCTAGGCCCCTTAGTTCTAGTGAAGCCAAATCTCATTGTAGTGACATTCTAGATAGTTCTGTGCTTCCAATTTTGTGGCAGTAGTTTGGGGAAGGCCCTTTATTGTCTAAACATAACAATTCCCCCGGGCACATAGTGAGGTCCATATAGAAAATGTTTAGTCGAGATTGGTATGGAAGAACTTGACTGGCCTGCACAGAGCCCTGACCTCAACCCCATCCAACACCTTGGGGATCAATTGGGAAGCGTGACTCTGAGCCAGGCCTAATTGCCCAATCAGTGCCCGACCTCACTAATGCTCTTCTGGCTAAATGGAAACCAATCCCTGCAGAAATTCTCCAGCATCTAGTATAACGCCTTCCTGGAAGAGTGGTTGTTATAGCAGCAAAGGGTGGACCAACTTCATATTAATGCCCATAATGTCAGATGAGATGTTGGATGTCAGGCTTTCCACATACTTTTGGTCATGTAGTGTATTTGGGATTCCATTAAACTATTCACTAAATCATCTTGAGAGAGGAGACGTTCTCCCTTTCAATAGACGGCCCTACGTCACCTCAGGTGAGCAATAGGGTTTTACATTTCGAAGACTCAACTGACATCGGAAACTCTTAGTGTCCCACTTTACCTGTTGGAGGGTGCTTTATAGCTCTGTTATCCTTTCTGTGAATTCGCCGGCTTTCCCCCCGTTGTTGTATTGCCGGAGCCTGAGCTGGTTGACGGCTCCTCTCGCTGATTTGCGACGCCGTCTTGCAGTTTGCCTCTCTCCTGCAGCCATGGGTGTTCGACAATGGTCGCAATGTATATCCTCCTCTGCACGTCAGGGTGCAGCATGCGGTGGATCAGGTTTTTGCACTCGGGGGCCACGGAATTCGAAGGAAACTGGTAGCGGTGCTCCTTTTGAATTTCAAGCATTTTCCTCAAGTTTGACTCGTCGAATGGCATTGTTCCGAACGCCATGGTGTACAGAATGACGCCCATGCTCCAGACGTCGTATACCTTGGGGTTGTAGGGTTGGTGCTGCAGGATCTCGGGAGGTGCGTAGGCGAGCGACCCGCAGAAGGTTTTGCTCAGGATAACCTTTCCGTTGTCATCGTAGGCAATCCTCTTGCTGAAACCGAAATCGGAAACCTTGAGGTTGAAGTCCTTGTCCAGGAGCAGATTCTCGCACTTCAGGTCCCTGTGAGCGATGTCCAGCTCGTGGGCAAATTTGACCGCGAGTGAGAGTTGCCGAAAGAGTTTTCTACTCAGGTGGTCCGGCAGGGCTCCGCGGTTCTTGATGAACTCCAGAAGGTTCCCGTGCACACCGAGCTCCAGCACCATGTACACTTTGCCCTCTGCGGTTTCGAAGATTTCGTAGGTCTTCACTATGTGGCGATGGTTGAGGGATGGGAGGATGTCCAGTTCTCGTGGCAAGAACTTTTCCAGAAAGTTCATGGAAGCCTTTCTTCTGTTGATTATCTTTACAGCAACATTTTTCTTGTGACGCTCTGAGTAAGCAGACTTTACTTTGGAAAATGACCCTTCACCTATATTACTAATAACGTTGTATCCACGTTTTCTGAGTAAAAGATAGTCATCCATGACATCAAGTTCAGCCACTGGTTGTACCTGTTCAATTTTCTTCACGTCACGAGACACTAACTTCTCATCACATTTTGATTTGATGGTACCCATTTTGAAATAACTCTAACATTTCCATTTCTCAAGTAGCGTTGTTTGTTCTGCTCGTCCATACGTGATTGTCTCTTAAATACAGATTGTGATCTAGTTTGGTACGTGACGTCATAGTACTATCCTATCCCTGCTGGAAGGTTTCATTTGACGTCAGCACAGCACAGCGTCTGTCCAAAATACGTAATAAATTAACACATTCAATTGACAACAGTTTTTCATCCTTTCCTAAACCGGGAAGCCCAGAACCTCAAAATTCCAACAGGCCTACATTCTTTTGTACGTTTATTAGATTGGATTGTTCATTTATGAATGTGAAATTTTACTTCCCTGTTAATATTTAGCCTTTTCGCCTATTATTAAACGTGCTCACACAAATGACATACCTATAGTATGTAATAGAAGATAACGCCTCTAAGCAATGTAAAGCAGCAACCCAGTCTTAAACGTGGCATAGGCATGTTCTATATCTGTTTGTATAACTTTTTAGTAATTTTATTACACTTAGGGGAGATAAACGTATTTTCTCTTTCCATATTTAGTGGATTAGAAGCCGACACCTCTGCTAAACGGCATAAATGAGAGAAAAAACAATTATTTTGAATATCTGGATAACATACAGAAAATCAGACTCAGAGAAGACCTATCACATTAACAATTGTGACACCGAGATTCCCTTAAAAATGGCCTATAACACAGAAAACACCTGCGTTTCTTAATAAATAATAATTTTATTTTCTTTGCGCATCTTTGTATCAGATATGCCAGTTAGTGACACTTATCCCCCAATGCAAACAAAAACCAGAGTATTGACACCTAAATAAAAGATATAACAAGCAGCACTCAAGAAGTAATCTGACTTTGGTCATTGAAATAAATTTACAATACACTCGTTCACTTAAAATCTTCTGTATTATTTTTCATATGTGTCTACTTGCTCCGCATTAATTTATTTTGTAGATATGTAGGTCCCCAATGGTTCTGTGTCGTGAATTGCGTTGCAGAACTTTGACAATCATTTCTGAAATAGTACAATTATCCCCCGGAGTTGTTCACACGCTTCACAGTCTGTCATTAATGTAGCCTGCAATGTAACACAATAACCTGGACAAACCCCGCCCCTCATCTGCAAACTGATTGGCTCAGTGGCGTGTTTGGAATTGTTGCGATGGGAGGAGGAAGCCATCTTGTTTTATTTGCAAGTCTGGAATATGGAAGTAGCCTATGAGTGGACCTTTTTTAGATCGGCAATGTAACGCCAGATTCAGTTTCTATGATATACTCCAGTAACTGTCCTATTTAGTAAACGGAGTCCCAGTCCCCGGTAGTGACTCCAGGCCACGGAGAAAGGGTTGGCTTATCTGATTTCTGTGTAGAGCAGCTAAGATGAATGGAGGATAAATGTTGCTGAAGGCGAACCGCAGCAGTTTCGCTCTTCTCCTATCCCTTTTCGCCCTGACCCTCACAGACCCGCCACAGACAGGTAAAATAATGGCCCGTTGTTGCTGTTTGTTGTATGAATGTCTGTACCCGGATCGTTAACTGGCTAACTAGGTATCAGCTCTAGAATTATGACTGTTGCCTACTACTGCTCTGTGTTATGAGTCGCGGGTTTGACACCCGCTAGTCTAGCCGGTGCTATACTAATGTAACGTTAGCCTAGCTAGCTAAATCTAGCCGGTGGGAGATCTATGCGTATGGGCATTGGGGCACTTTCTTGCTGGCTGTCGAAGAACGATTTAGACACAGTCTACAAGCTAGCGTCACGTATTTACATAAGCTATGCACATCCGACCTCAGATTTTTGAATATGTTTTGCAAATTGCATGTCATTGCACAACGATATTATGTGACGTTATCCCCCTGCTTTGTGTAGCTGGTTTGCAAATATAACGCAATTATCGAGTGTAGGTAGCAGCGTCCACTAGCTAACTGGCGTTAGCTAGCTAGCCAATTTGTTCGCTGTCGTGTCTAGCAGGCCTCTGGATGTAGTCTATAACGTCGACTAACGTTACATATGTAACTCAATGTTTCAGTGATTCCAACCGAAATTCCAACCAGTAGCTAGTCTAACTAGCCGTCAGATGTACGTTGGTTAACGTTATCCCGTTTGGTTGTCCAACCTCAAACAAATTGGGTTACGGGTTGTCGGTGTGTCGTATCTCATCGTTATTGAAAGTTAGATAACGAGCGTGCGACAATGACCAGATCGCCCCGGGCCGTTTGCAACGATGTTTTAGTTGAGGCCACCATCAGACCCAGGTTTATTAACTGCAACTGGGACGGTTGTCCGTGCACAACCCAGCAACACTTGAAATGAGATTAGTGCGGGTGAGTTGAGATTAGCGTTTGCACCAGACGACGGTCGCAAATCCACAGAAAACAACGACGAGAAAGAAAGGATCATGCTAATCCGAGCAGCGACCTGACTGCAAGAGAACTATTCCTCCGTGTATAGAGCCCCAACTTTTTGAGATCAGAAAATGAATACATTTTTTCCATTTTGAGTTGTCAGTCTTGATCACTCCTTAGTAGAGGTGTGACCGCATATCATGCTTGTAGCCACGCAATGTTGCTAACGAAATGCTTTGCAAGACGAATACCAGATTTTTTATTATTTTTTAATTTGACAGACGCTCTTTTACCAAAGCGATTCGTAAAGTCGTAGTTGCCGGGCAAGCTAAATTTTGATTGAGGAATGACAACAAAGACATAGAAACCTCCGCAAAACTTAAATAAAGCTAATCTGATTTCCGAACTGTAAAATAAGGAATGTGAGGGGCGTGTTGTTGATTCAGAATGTGGCCTTGCACAGCACACCGGACTGAGATTAGCCTGACAGGTGTCGCCTACTAGAGGCCACCGTTCTCGTTCTCTTTTAGGAGAGAACGAAGCCGCAGATGTCACTGAGTCGGTCTTTGTGTATGATATGAAATTAATGTACTCCTATACATTGACCTTTATTCGAAAAAAGGGCAGTTTCGCTTTTGATGTGCAATACATGAATGAATGTTATTCATTAAACTTCCCTATATAGTGAATAATAGTAATAATAATTTATATATAACTCCATAATTCGTGTGGAATTAGTGGTGTTTCTCCGCGGTGGGCGTGGCCTAATGAATCCGATACATTCTGTCGCGCCCTTTCTCTGGAGTGAGGTCTCCGTAAAACAGTCCCCGTTTGAGGATACAGCTGTTAGTGATGCAAGTGTGCAAGCAGAGGGTTGCAGGTTCAAATCCCGGTGCAGAAGAGGACACTACGAGCTCACCTGCGGTGTGTGTGTGTGTGTTCTTCTTGCAGGTTCACGTCTGGCTTTGGCAGGACTATCAGGTGAGTCTGTGTCCTGGAACTGAGACGAAGTGTGTGCTTTTGTGTGATATGCGTCACAGGCACACTGCGTAACATCCATCTCTGGGTCAAAATTCCTCGAATGGAATATAGAAAAAAATTTACTTCTTCAATTAATTATATATGCATTTTATTTTTTTTGCATAAGGAGGACCGAATTCCTTATGTATTTCTCACCAGACTTTCCTTATGTATTTTTATTCATTTTCAGACTAGGGCTGAGAACAACACACATTTCTGACTGTCAACTAGTTGCTGTCTGAAAAGGGAAATTACTGAGTTATCTTTTTTTTTCTAACCGCTCGGTGTAGGATATCTCTAATCATTCCACACGGCACTCTTTTCTAAACTGGCCATCTTTTCAGCTGACCGTAAGTGAAGTGAATGACATCAAGCCCCGCCCACCCCCTCTATTACCCGTTTAGAGCAGTAGCTTCGGTAACATTTGGCGGTCTTTTATTTTGAACTGTCTGAGAATTTTAAAAAAGAAGGGAAAAGAAGATTGTCGAATCCACAAATAGTTCACATCCCCGATTCAGACAGGGGGAAAGCAGTGCAGGATACAGGTGGAGCAGGTATGGCAGTATAGAAAGGACCATGCCCGGGAATCAAATTTCTGGCCACGTGGGAAGATTTGTGTGTCTTATGAATTGGACTGCACCACTGTATTCCCAGTTATCCATGTCCTTCAGAGGGTGATTTGAGCAATAGAGGTAGAATCTTGTGCTGGTTGGAAGGTGAGCTCCATAAATGTGCTGGCAGCCTTTCAGGAGGTCTTGTCACAGTTGAGTTGATTGGGTGCTGCATGAGAGCGCAGTGGAAAATGGGCCTCGCTGTGTGACTCGCTGTTCACCAGCAGGGGGCATGTTCTACCACGCTGAACTGCATTTTAAAGACGGTGTGAATAATTCTAGCCCCTCTTAACTGACCCAGACAGAAGGGTGTCTGTGTTATGCAGTCTTCCTGGCGGTCGGGGTAGAATGAAAAGGGTGTCCATGAGTCTGAGAGGTAGTGTAGCTCCTTGGCATTAGCTTATCGGGCAGCTAAACGGGCCATTCCGTTATATGTTCGAAAGATGATCATCAAGCCCTATACGCTCCAGCCAGACCTCTGGTCTGCAACCTCTGGCCTACTGGATCCTCCCCCATTACATGAGACATTTCAGCAGCTGATCTTCTATGGATCTTTATAGAGCACTACTGCCCAACCCTGTTCCTGGAGATCTACAGTCCTGTAGGTATTCGTTTCAACCCTAATCTGGCGCACTTGATTCAACTAGTTAGCAGCTCAACAAGATCTGTAGCTGTTGAAATGAGGTGTGATTTGTTAGGGTTGGAGTGAAAACTTGAGGGACGGTGGACCTCCAGAAAGAGGGTTGGGCAGCCCTGATAAAGAGTGTGACTGTGGTGTGTTGTGTGTGTGGCGCCCCCTGTGTTTCAGAGCTGCGCTGCGGGACGGGGCAGTTCTCCTGCCACAGTGGGAAGGTGCAGTGCATTCCCCAGGCCTGGCAGTGCGACGGCTGGGCCGCCTGTGAGGACAAGAGCGATGAGAGGGACTGTCCCCGTGAGTGCCCCTGTGCCCCTGCTCTGTACCCCTGTACCCCCACTCAGTACCCCTGCTCTATACCCTGTACCCCCACTCGGTACCCCTGCACCCCCACTCGGTACCCCTGCTCTATACCCCTGCACCCCCACTCGGTACCCCTGCTCTATACCCCTGCACCCCCACTCGGTACCCCTGCTCTGTACCCCTGCACCCCCACTCGGTACCACTGCACCCCCACTCGGTACCCCTGCACCCCCACTCGGTACCCCTGCTCTGTACCCCTGCACCCCCACTCGGTACCCCTGCTCTGTACCCCTGCACCCCCACTCGGTACCCCTGCTCTCTACCCCTGCACCCCCACTCGGTACCCCTGCACCCCCACTCTGTACTACTGTACCCTCTCCCCCCCCATGCTGTAACCCTGCACCCCCACTCTGTACCCTGTACCCCCCGTCCCCCCCACTCTTCTGCAGGCCTGGCTTTAACAGACCGGCTCCTCTGTAGCTCTGTGGATGGAATTGTTTGTCTGTTGTGTTCTGAACTAGATATTTATGAAAAAAACCACTCACACCCACGCTCCAGCGTTAACTCCCTGTCTCTTCTCTCTTCACACAGCTCTGAAGGAAGAAAGGTATCGCTATGGTAACGGGTTTGACCAATTGGAGGAGGTGATGGGTGTGGCCCAGCCCATGCGTTTCAACAGTAAGGCAACTTTCCCTACACTTACCCTGAAGCCATTCCCCTCTACGTGCAGTGACTATACGAGCTTTGCTGTGTATTTCCTATCAAATACAGTGGCCCCAAAAAGTATTTGGACACTTAAACGCTTGAAAATGTATGGATTTAATTGAATTAGATAACAAAATTTTAAACCAAGATGCTTAAGGCATCTATCTTTAACATAAATGTTATTTGGTTTGATATTTTGTTATGTAATTCAATAAAATTCATAAATTTTTAAGCATGGCTTCTGTGGCCAAATACTTTTTGGGGCCACTGTAACTGTGCAAATGATCCTGAGTGACAACAGTGTTCAGTGGGGTTGGTGAGTGTAAGGCTTGTGTAAGTGTTGTGTAAACTGGGGGTTGGTGACTAAGTGTGGTGTAAGTGTGTCAGTAAAGGTTGGGGGTTAGTGACTATGTGTGTGTGCGTAGGTGAGGGGTTGGGGGTAGGTGACTGTGGGTGGTGTGATTGGACTGTGGACTGAGGATGTACTAATGTTTAGCTGGTTTTTATTGGGGCTGTGCTGATTTAGAACCCCCCACAGGGCAGACTTTGGCTGCTCTTGGATTAATTCACAGGGAAAATCTTTGTCGCTTGTTGTCCCACTCACTGGAATATTTTTTGCAAGCTGCTTGACTGATATAACATGCAGAGATTAAAGATTTCATTTAAAGTGGACGTGCTCAATTTCTCTTAACAAGACAATTAAGTGTTAATTGATGTGGCTGCAGTCACTTCCTGTTTTAGAGGAAGTGAGACTTTAACTTCGCCCTCTCTTTCTGTTCCCAGAAAAATGCCCCAATGCCTGGCATCACTATGAGAAGACGGCTAGCTGCTATAAGGTGTACCTGCGGAACGAGAACTACTGGCAGGCGGTGGACACCTGTCAGAAGGTCAACGGATCCCTGGCCACCTTCGTTACAAACGAAGAGCTGCAGTTCATCCTCAAGATCCAGGTGGACTTCGATGACAACGTGTGTGAGAGAAAGGACCAATGCAAGTGAGTCGTGCCTGCAGGGTAGCTGCACACCTGTGCGGTTTCTGAAGCAAATGCCTGGAAGACTATCCTGCAGCTGTGTGACTGGCTATACTTTGGTTTTGACAGTGTGATTGGCTGTGCTGCAGATTTGTGACTGTTTGACTGTGCTGTAGGTTTGTGACTGTGATTGACTGTGCTGTAGGTTTGTGACTGTGTGTTTAGCTGTGCTGTGGGTTTTTGACTGATTGGCTGTGCTGCAGGCTTGTGACTGTGATTGGCTGTGCTGCTGGTTTGTGACTGTGATCGGCTGTGCTGCAGGTTTGTGACTGTGTGTTTGGCTGTGCTGTAGATTTGTGACTGTGTTTGGCTGTGCTGCAGGTTTGTGACTGTGTGTTTGGCTGTGCTGCAGGTTTGTGACTGATTGGCTGTGCTGTGGGTTTGTGACTGTTTGGCTGTCCTGCGGGTTTGTGACTGTGTTTGTCTGTGCTGTGGGTTTGTGACTGTGTGTTTGGCTGTGCTGCAGGTTTGTGACTGTGTTTGGCTGTGCTGCAGGTTTGTGACTGATTGGCTGTGCTGTGGGTTTGTGACTGTGTGTTTGGCTGTGCTGCGGGTTTGTGACTGATTGGCTGTGCTGCGGGTTTGTGACTGTGTGGTTGACTGTGCTGCAGGTTCTGGGTCGGGTACCAGTATGTCATCAGCAGTCAGAACCACACGCTGGAGGGTCGCTGGGAGGTGGCAAATAAAGGTGAGTGTTGGGGATGGCACTGTTCCACAGTGCACACAGCCTCTTCCTTTCACAGGTAAACACAGCTATGCAGCGCGTTGGGTCAGGTATGGTACTCTAGTGTACACTGGTCTCAACCAATCAGCTCTTTTCCCAGGATACGCATTCTGCCTGTGTACTTTGATGTATTTAGGGGTAGGTTGCAGGTTTACCATGGTAATGATGTGTTTTTGTGGGAGGGGCGCCGGGTCCCCGTGGTAACGCTGCATTCTCTTATTTTTCCGGCTGGGGGGCGCGCAGGCTCCATGCAGGTGTTCCTGCCCCCGGAGGGGCTGACGCGGTTCGGGGAGGGGGCGGCCACGCCCAGCCAGGACAGCGTGTTCTGCGCCCAGCTGCAGCGCTTCCACATGGGCAGCATGAACGAGCGCGGCCTACACAGCTGGCACGCCGACAACTGCTACAAGAAGTTCCCCTTCCTGTGCAAGCGCCGTGCGTACCGCCCATCCGCCAATCGCCTATTGCCTTCACTGACCTCCACCAATCACCTGTCGCCTTCACTGACATCCACTAATGAGCATATTCCACCTGTTAACACCCCCCTGCTGTCACCGCCTCCGCCTCCACCAATCACCTGTCGGCTTCACTAACCTCCACCAATGAGCGCACTCCACCTGTAAACACCCCCTTGCTGTCACCGACTCCCCCTCCACTCATACCCAACGCTGCCCTCTACATTTCACTGGCTGCTCAGCTTATCATTTGCTGCGTTTCAGGTCGTTGAGGATAACGTGTGTGTCCTGTGTGCGTGTGTCTGTGCGTATGTGTCTGTATGTGTGTGTGTGTCTCTGCATATGTTTCTGTATGTGTGTGTGTGTCTGTGCGTGTGCCTGTGTGTGTGTATGTGTCTGTATGTGTGTGTGTGTGTGTGTGTGTGTGCGCATGTGTGTTTATATGGGCGTATCCTGTGCGTGCGCGTTGCAGGGCAGACGTGCGTGGACATCAAGGACAACGTGGTGAGCGAGGGCTTCTACTTCACGCCCAAGGGGGACGACCCGTGCCTGAGCTGCACGTGTCACGCGGGCGAGCCGGAGATGTGCGTGGCGGCGCTCTGCGAGCGGCCCCAGGGCTGCCAGCACTTCCGCAAGGACCCCAAGCAGTGCTGCAAGTTCACCTGCCTGGACCCCGGTACGACCTCCGACCCCTGACCCCCGACCCCAGCACCACAACCTGCCTGCCTGCTCGCGTCATCCACAGCACGCGGCTCTGGGTTAATGTACCTGATGTTAATGTAAATGTGTGTGTGTGTGTGTGTGTGTGGGCAGTACAGACGTGTGTTTCAGGCCTAGTTAATTAGGGTGGAGATGTGATAGAAAGGCTTGTACGCTATCATTGGACTGTAATATAAGTCTCAGTGTCAGTGTTTATCTCTGTCACCAGGTGGTGCTGTTTGTCTGTGTGTGTTTTCTCCTGCACTGGAAGTGGCTTTCTATGAATGTTTAATCAGTTTATCTCATCAAAGCTGCCAACTTTATCACAGGCATGGCACAGTGATCTGAATCTGATTTTAGAGGGTCTATTCTTCATGTCAGCTGTAGTAATTATCTGTGATATCTATGGTTCTTCTGCTCTCAGTGCTGATGTGTCATACTGTCTCTCTTATTGCTGTTATCTGTGGTACTTCCTCTTACTCAGTGGTGCTGATATCTGTGCTCATTCCTCCTTCAGATGGGAGCAGTCTGTTTGACTCCATGGCGAGTGGGATGCGATTGATCGTCAGCTGCATCTCCTCCTTCCTCATCCTCTCCCTCCTGCTCTTCATGGTGCATCGTCTGCGGCAGCGCCGGAGGGAACGCATTGAGACGCTCATCGGAGGCAACCGTACGCCCGCCCCTCACTGACACTGACATATGACCCCTGACCTCACCACATTTCACTGACACTGACCTATGACCCCACCGCATTTCACTGAGACTGACCTGTGACCCCACCGCATTTCACTGAGACTGACCTGTGACACCACCGCATTTTACTGAGACTGACCTATGACCCCACCGCATTTCACTGAGACTGATCTATGACCCCACCGCATTTCACTGACTCTGACTTATGACCTGTGACCCTTCCACACATTGACGCACCAGCAGTGTACATTGCAATGATGATATCAACAGAAGATGGAGAGTCTCCTATTATTTTTTTCCCCAAATCCGTCATTTTTCCCAGAATGCAGTGAATGGTTTTTGTGTTACGGGCTAGTGAGAAAGAAATGCATTTGATATGGGAGACTGTAGTTTCATTCAGGTGAATGGGATGTTGCAGACAAATGTCTTTACTTTTAAAACAAAATATTTCTTTTCAAACTATTACAAGTTAAGTACATTTTTCTTGCAGATATGTACTAACCACAGTAAGGACCTTTCATTACAGGATACAATTCTCCTTTAACTTCCTCTCTCTCCTCCCCCCCTCCCCCCAGTACATCATTTTAACCTGGGACGTAGAGTTCCTGGGTTCGATTACGCACCGGATGCGTTTGGGACAGGCCTGACCCCACTGCACCTCTCTGACGACGGGGAGGGGGGTGCATTTCATTTCCAGGAGCCCCCCCCGCCCTACTACAAATACCCAGACATCCCCCCACCCCCCTACGAGGCATCAATCAACCCCAACAGCGCCCTCTACCTGCAGCTCGGTACGGTCTACCACACAACTTGTACTGCACGCACGCACGCACGCACACACACACACACACACACACACAAACTCTTGGGCGCGCACGCATAATCCTGTCGCGTTTCTCCCCCCTCAGGGCGGGACGTTCCTCCGCCGCCCAATGGCAGCCAGCCGGAGGCGGAGCCCGGGGAGCCCCAGCAGGAAGTCCCCGCCTCCGGCCCCGCCCCCGGGGAGCACCGCCCCTCGCAGCAGCGCGAGGACTCCATCGACAGCAGCACCCTGCTGGTGGGGCCGGACACGCCCACCGATGGCGACGCCGCGGGCGCCACGGCGACAGACCGCCCCGGCAGCGGCACGCTCAGCACGGCGGTGTAGGGCGGTGTGCAGGGCGACTCGGGTTTGATCGACAGCACAACTCTGCTCCCATCGCTGGACACTAAGACGGGTCTGCGGAGGATTTTACATTTAAGTTTCTTTCAAAAAAAAAGAATAAAAAACAGAACAAAGACCTGAAACGGATTTTACCCGCCGCGGTTTGGACTTTAGCTCTACCGACGCGTCGCTCCGTTACACTCAGTTCTGTCCCCATCTCAGCGTCCCAACACAGTGGCTCAAACGCAGGCTTTACCGAATCCACTTTCGCTGACTGTGCTCACATGGCTAACGTACCATTGGTCAAGGGTCAGGGGTCAGAGTCTGGCTTTCATATGGACTTATTTGCCAAGGTGTGCGGAGCTCAAACTCGTGTGTGTATGTGTGTGTGAGAGAATCAGAGTGTGCATGCATGTGTGCGTAGGGGTGGGGACTTCTGTAACGTAGGTGTTCAGGCATCATGGAAGAGGAGCATCGTTATTTCTCTTAAAATGTCTTGTGTGAGATGTCAAGTAGATTTTATTAGTCTTTGCCATAACATCTGTGTGTGTGTGTGTGTGTGTGTGTGTGTGTAAATGTGTGTGTATATATGTATGTGTATGTACCCACTCTTACATGTACATACATAGACTCACACACACACACGAATGCACACTTATGGAAAACTGCTAATTCTCTGCAGGTCATCTGTGGTGCATTACCAATTAGAGAATTTTACAATTGTGTTTGTATTTTTAAAATGAGTATATAATCAAGAAAGGAACACTACAGCATTAACTTCTGCTGCTGTACTGCTGTCAGACTGAACACCATTGAGTTAATGCACTCTGTGTACAGTGTGAGACTGAACACTGCAGAGTTAATGCACTCTGTGCACAGTGTGAGACTGAACACTGCAGAGTTAATGCACTGTGCACAGTGTGAGACTGAACACTGCAGAGTTAATGTGCTCAGGGTAGCAGTGTGAGACTAAGCACTGCAGAGTTAGTTGCGGTCAGTGGGAGTCTGAATACTATCATTTCTAACTTTGTTTGCTCATTATTAACTCCTGCAAGACAGAAAACTTGATTTTGTGACACTAATGAGCACTCTGCATGTCCAGCCTCTGGGGTCAAAGGTCAGAGGTCATAGGTGTGCAGAAGAGCTGTGTCCTGTGAGCGGACAGGTGAAGTTCAGTCCTGAGTGGGATAAGCGGGTAAAATGTGTTGCTCTGTGGAAGCTGGCCTCAGCGCCGGGTCAAAGCAGACACGGCACCTTCTCTGGCCCTCCTCCCTCTGGGATTGCTTCCGTTCAACTCTTTTTTTATTTGTGATTCCCCCCCCCTCCCCCCCCACATTGACAATCTTGTGTAGAAAATCCACGCGCTCGCGTAGTAATGAAATAAACTATTTACGGCGCTCAAATGAAACGTGTAGCTGTACACAGTCAGTGGCTGGTGTGAGGGGATGCTAAAGTAAATGGCTGTGCATCCATGCCGCGAGGGCCACGGGAACACGGAGCTGATGCTCTCTACCGCTACCAACGACGCCTTCGTGTTCAGCTCATTCCGCTCAAGGTGTGCACAGCAGTTTTTCCCCCTACATCAACGACTGCTACCTGCGCGCGAATGCGTGTGTGTGTGCATATACCTGTGGGTGTGTATATACCTGTGGGTGTGTACGGGTTTACAGGTATTGTTCGTTTCCAGATGGATTCCTTGCATGCATGTTTTATGATTCGGGCATGTGGAGAGAATGTTTTTTTTTTTTTTTTTTTTTTTT
The DNA here is from genome assembly GCF_013347855.1 of Anguilla anguilla. Taxonomy (NCBI): domain Eukaryota; kingdom Metazoa; phylum Chordata; class Actinopteri; order Anguilliformes; family Anguillidae; genus Anguilla; species Anguilla anguilla. The sequence goes on from NC_049214.1 coordinate 28,165,770, forward strand.
TTTTAAATCACATTAGCATAAAGACTGTCCTGCTGACGGCAGACTCTCCCCAAACTGAAACTTCAGAAAACGTTTTCCTTTCATTTGTGAATTAACGGGCGCCGTGCTGTTTTAAAATATTGTAGTCGGATTATGTAGAATGAGTATGAATTTTTTTGTTGTTGTCTTTAAGTCCTTGTGAATTTATTTTAGTTTTATTGGTTGTTTTTTTCTTTTTTTTTTCTTTTACTGTTATTTTAATTATTTCGTTAAAATTCTTTCTGGGGACATTTAGGTATTGAGGTTTTCTTGCGAAGGACCTGTACGTGTAATTTACGCCAAATAAAGCAACATGAAGGAAGGAACGGCTGAACTGGGAGTGACTGCTTTCCATTGAAGGGTGGGGTTCGCCCAAATTTATTGCTTTAGTTCTGCTTTTCGAAGTATTCATGATCTGCAGTTTGAACTCGTGGTTCAGTAGGAGGTCTGTAGCCAAGTTTTCTCCAAATAGGGCTTCATGGCGAAGACCATGCACAATCATGAGCTAGATAAACCGCTCCTGACTATAATTACGTTAGGTCCAATTGAACAGTCTCACCTGCAGGGTAGATCTCATTTGACGTGGGTCCACCCTAGTGTAGAGATCAGGGCTTTACATCAAGGATAACTGGCTCAATCTGTAATTCGATCTCAGATCTCTTAATTGTGGGTTATTATGGGATATAAATGTTAAAAGCCAGAATTTAGACGGATCAGTCAACCCAAGTTTCGGTGCAGAAAGAATGAGCGACATTGTGAGTGTTTTTTTTAGTGATCTAGATTTCGCCCTCCTCTGTCGCTTTGTTTATTTTTGGCTCGTTTTCGGCAGACGGGGCCTTTCGAAAACTGCACCCTGTCAGTCTGTCTCTCTCCTGTTCTTCCTCTTATGGCTTGTTCTGCTCGAGGCTCGTTGTCACTTCCCCCCAGTGCTGTCCACGCTCTTCAGCTTCCCGTCATGTTGTACTATTCCTTCTTGTTTTTCTGCATCATCATCTCTCTCTTTAACCTTTCCTGTGAAGTCACCCCTGTCTGACCCCGGCTCTGGCCTCTGTTTGCATGACTCTGTCTTGACTAATTCGGGTCCCCACAACCTGGTCCTGGTCCGGGGGTGTTTTCATTGTTACTCAGCACTTGACTGGTCAATGAAAGCATTTCATTACACAGTTAACTCCCTCACTCGCCCTGGTTTCTTGTTTGAACTGGTTGCTGATTTTAAGCTGAAAACAAAAACCAATGGGCCCTGAAGATAAGGGTGGGGGGTGGGGGGTATTTCATGAAGTGACCTTTTTGAAAATCCAGGCTTATTTGAAATGGCCTGTCTTGAATTAACCTGACATTTCAATCTTAACAGGAGGGGGGATTCCCAATCAGTCCCAAGACAGTCTTTCCGCTTCTGAACCAGTCTCACTTTGTCCTGTGAGCTCATGGATAATTGTTTAATCATGAAGTGGCTTTGTTCTTCATTCTTATTTACTGGGAGATGATTAGGATCGGAGACGGGCAATGAGGGTCGTGTCTGTTTCTGCTTTTCATGCCAACTTCTGGCCTTAATTACTTAATCAGCCCCAACATTTATGCTGTCTGGCATTTTAGCCACATTTCTTCAAGTGCATGAATGATGGCCGAAGACTGTTTTTATATCCCAATATGAAATACTTTACCGTGATCTGAACTACTAGTGAACCAGTGTTTAGTGGAGACAGATTGTATCCTAATTGCCTTGATAGGCAAATTGCTATTAAAATTAGGAAGTTATTAAGGCTTTCAAGGCCTAGTTCAGAGCATGCAAAGAACTGCAAATAACAGGTAGTTGCCCAGGCCTAGAGGTCTAAAAGCCACAACATTAAATATGAAAAGATTTGTAGTCCTATGGCTCAGATGGTAGAGCATCATGCTAACGATGCAAAGGCTGTGGGTTAAATCCCAGGGGACTACACATACTGAAAAATGTATGCACTCAAATCAGAAAAGACTGATTTTTCAATGCCAATATGAACACATATATTTGGCCTATTTTGCAAGGTTCCATTTTGAAACAAGGTGATATTTTGGGGGGTATAAATGTAAGATGTTCGACAGGTATGTAGGCCTATCCTGTGAAATCTTTATGGATGGATAGTCTGCTTTGACTGTACCAAGGTGGAATCGAAAATAATTTTTGCCTCTATTCTATTCAAGCTCTTTTCTAATGATAACAGGCAGTCTTACCTTTACCATTACGTTACAGAACCTATTGTCCTTTTTCAGATTTTGATTAATTTCCCTTTTTTTAAAATTCTTTTATGATTTATTTATTATCAGTGCAGAAGCACATTTGAAATTGTCACTCATGATATGAAGTTAAATGCAAGACAGTGTCGGGGCCAACGAAGTATAAAACTGAACTAACTGCTTTCTAGCCATGGTAATTTTAACGAAACAACGAACCAGTTTGAAATCTTTGATTAACTACAGTTAGCCTGACCAGGACCAGGTTAGTTTCCCAGTCTTTGTTACCAGGGTAACATAGCATGGATCATATGAAGCATGCTTCATGAAACTGAATTAGCAGGGATGCAAGCCTGGCTAAGTGAAATAAACCTGGTTTACTGAGTTAGCTCACTCAGTGAAATACCCCCCAGGCCTCCAGAGTTGAGGACCCCTGGGTAAACTCTCTCTTATGCTCTTTGTCTAATTTAGAGCCCAGTAGATCCCATTACCACAGGGCTTTGTATTTCTATGAGCAAGCAGATTTGGAGCATAGATACTTCCTGAATCGCTGCCGTCTAGTAGTTTGTGGCGTTAAGCAATAAAGGAAGATAAAGTGGAACTCTGGCCTTTAAACAAACTGTGACATTTTAGCTTTTTTTTAAAAAAAAAGGTGAGCCCTCATTAATAAACAATAAAAAGAACGCCCTGTCCAAAGCCTCCTATTTTATTTTTCTCAATATCCTTTTAAATTTAAACAAAAATAAATAACAGTAGTTTTGCACTGTTAATTATAGGCAGTCATCCACATCTTTTTTTCTGCAGGGGTGTGGGGGGGGGGTGTGCCTGGGGGAACTTTAACCCTCGGAACCCTGCCAAAACCTGATATTTTGACTATACCTGGAAATCCCTCTGCCAGCCGTCCCAAATGTTAACCGGGACGTGAGCGAGGTGCGGGGAACCCGGCCGGGTCAGGAGACCGGCAGAGTGACGCGGTGCGGGGAAACCAGAGCCCCTAAATCCCGCGAAAGGGGAACTTCCTTTCCCCGGCGGAAAAAGATCACAGCGATAGCCATTGGAAATGTCCGACCGAAACTAGCTTCCCCCCCCTTTCATACGGGGTGGAAGCGAGACTAATCCCAGAGCCGGGCTAAGTTGCATAATACCACACAAGGTGGGGGGGGGGGGGGCTGTTATTGATCATGTTTCTGAAATTACCCAAACCCCCCCTCTGTGAGATTTTCTATTCTGGTAGTCCCTTCAGATCTTTGGGTTTTCCCCAAAGGGTGTAACCTGGCCCCGTGCATAAAAGATGGATGTTGATAAAGGATTAATGCTTTGTGCGAGCTCTGGCTACAGCACATGCACAGGACATATTGCTGAGTCACCCTCTGTGACTAGTCTTGAAGAGCTAGTGAACGCGCTATCGCTGTGAAGGTGCTCACTGTTTTAAAGCTGCATTGGTGTCATAGGGGGAATCCCTGAAAGAAGAGCATTTGGTGTTGTCCAATGCTGGAGAATGACAGCTCAGTGTAGCTCGACCTTGGGGTTTGAGCAGACTCCCTCTCCTGCAGTGCTGCTCAGCCCCTCTCTCTCTCTCTCTCTCTCTCTCTCCGTCACTCTTTCCCCCCTTTCTCTTACTCATTACTGCATGCAAGAACCACTGCAGCTGAAGTTCTTGTACACTTACACAATGACAATTTTACACCCTATAGCCCACACACAGTGCCAGCCACAGACGAGCCAGTGACTATTTACGTCCAACTGGCCACACAGTCCGGGAGGAGCTGGAAACGTTTAAACATATAGGCCAAATACAGTTTCACAGGTACTGGTATCCTAGACCCAAACCTGCCCCTAAAGAACTGACACTAAAGAACTGATAGTATAATGGGGTAAGGAGGTGGTCTTGTAACCTGAAGGTTGCAGGTTCAATTCCCATGTTTTATTTCCAGCAGGCCGCACAGAACGAGAGGAGCCTGCAAGTTTTTAACGTATAGGCCCAGGTTGGATACTGTCGTTGTACCCTTGAGCAAGGTACTTAACCTCCATTGCTTCAGTATATATCCAGCTGTATAAATGGATGCAATCTAAATGCTGTGTAAAAAGTTGTTACATGCCTGTAATGTAATGCAGTGTTAACCCCTTCAAATAGCCTGGTTCAGTGACTCCAGACGACCTGAGTCAGCATGAACGTATCACGCACACGCACACGGCTTGATGCTGGGGGTTAGCACGTTAGCCTGTCTCTGAAAGCCCATCAAACGCTGGATGTAAAAGTGTTTGGCCCCTGGCCCTGCAGCTCACACCAGTTCCTCAATGCTTAGATCATGAATTCATGGAATTTCTTCGCGAAATATTAGTCAAGCAGCATTACGTCAGCAGCATAGCTGAATGGTGTAAGACTTCGCTGTAAAGGATGGGGTCATTTATGGGGAGGGTAGCGGTACCTCCTCCACGTTACTGATACCGAGCAGCGTGTTCCTAGATTGCGGGCCTGTCGCTGTCTCCAGCCGCGGTGTTAAGTGACACGCGAGGAGCTGGTTGTACAAGTCTGCTTTATTACTTGGCACTTAACTGAATAATTAAAACAATTAATTACACACTGAGCTCACCTCTCCTGGTGTCTGAATGGGCTGAGCTGCCCCCCTCGCAGGAGAACGGCACTAATCCTTAAATGGATAAACCTTATTGAGAACGCCCCTCCACTCCCCTAGCTCATATGTTTCTCACACTTTAGGCACTCATTAGATATGTTTCTGTTGTTGAACACACCTGACTCTCCTGCCTGTCACATGACCTGACTCTCCTACCTACCACATTATGACCTGACTCTCCTACCTGTCACATTATGACCTGACTCTCCTACCTGCCACATTATGACCTGACTCTCCTACCTGCCACATTATGACCTGACTCTCCTACCTGTCACATTATGACCTGACTCTCCTACCTGCCACATTATGACCTGACTCTCCTACCTGCCACATTATGACCTGCCTCTCCTACCTGTCACATTATGACCTGACTCTCCTACCTGTCACATTATGACCTGACTCTCCTACCTGCCACATTATGACCTGACTCTTCTACCTGCCACATTATGACCTGCCTCTCCTACCTGTCACATTATGACCTGACTCTCCTACCTGCCACATTATGACCTGACTCTTCTACCTGCCACATTATGACCTGCCTCTCCTACCTGCCACATTATGACCTGACTCTTCTACCTGCCACATTATGACCTGCCTCTCCTACCTGCCACATATATTTCCGCTGAGCCTAAAAATAATTAGCGGTTTGTATGTAGTCACTATAGGCCTACCACTGCGGTGCCCCCACACACCCTGCACCCCACAGCTGGCTGTTCTTTCAGCTGAGTTTGTGTGCTGGATTTATTCTCTTATCACATTAGTATCATTTTTGCTTGAGAAAATAATAATAATAATAATAATAATAATAATAATAATAATAATAAAATACGTTTCACTGTGCCTGTGAAAGGAAAGTTTTCTAGTTTTTCTTTTTTTAAATTTTGTTTTAAATTTTATTTCACATGTTAAAGATTATTTATTAACGAACATGCGATTCTCCAGTGTTAGTTGAAATCGAAAATATTTAGACGCATAAGATTAACTTCAGCCTACTTATAATTCTGATGTCGCACTCGGAGCATCTTCACTGTCCTTCGCACCACCATGCCAAATTTTTTTCAAATGTTTCATCTGAAATTAACTGTGCTGTCCCGTGAACTTGGAGACATTCAGCGGTTCCAGTTCGGATAATCCTGCCACTGTAACCTGTTGAATATGTATCAGGGGAAGGATACGGCTCATATGATCATAGCAGCGCAAATATTTAAGGCTTAAACAGGCGTCACCCCCGCACTTAGCAAAGGTCTCTTCTGTCGTGGTATTCATTTCAGTCACAGTCCCTGGCGGACAATGCGACTAGCCTAACTGCTCAACTCCCGGCTCGACCAGGTGGACAACTCCAGAAAGAATTCAATCTACCATCATCTTCCCATACACAGAGCCACGATAGCAATTTACATCGTCTCGTTGGTTTTGACACTGACACAATAACTAACTGACACTTTAACAGACTGAGAGACGGCCATGAATATTTTGGAAACTGTGCTTTATTTCACGGCGTTCATTGCAAATTCATATGCGGGTGAGTAATTTTATTTTAACCCCTTTCATCCTGTTGGACAGTTCTTAACATCAGTATACATATTTACATAGCCTATGTCTCTCTTCCAACGTAAATAATATATTTCGAACTATAGCGAACTTTACCTAGCATCTGTCACGATTCTGAAGCAAAGCCTATTTTTATGTAAACGTGCACATTATTCTCTATTATAATGACAATGCTAAAATCAATGAGCACAACGAAAGCAGGACATAATGCCATAGACTGCAGTTATTTGCTCTTGCTCTTACTAAATATGTTCTACTTTCAGCCGACTTCTGTTACGATGAAGAATACTGCAGTAAGTATACTATTATAATTATTATAATTACAGTAGTAATTATTATTAGTAGTAGTATCGCAAACCATATAATTTCTGGGTTTTAGCATACAGACACAATTTTTTGTGCTTCATGTGAATGGCCTACTTTATCTAGTTTTATTTAGTTAAATAAAACGACAAATACAGAACTTTTAATTTTGCTCTGGTCATTTTTAATTTTTTAGCGCCCCCCTCAAAAAAAAAGAAAAAAATGTATTCTGTTTTGGCTTTGAGTGTTTGCCTCCTTCTCTATTCCAACCCACAATAATTTTTAGTTCTAGTCTCTACAAAGTAATTCGCTGTCACATGCTTTCAACAAAATGCTCTAAATTCATTCCTTTTCCGCTAGTTTAATTTAGAAACTGAACCTGTGAAGCCGACACATACAATGTCAAGTCAGGACACTGCAATTAATCTTTTAACCCCCAGTTTATTACTATAAATATTTAGTCTCCTTCTTTACACTTCTTTACACTCACACTAATATTTATTTTTTGCTGATTTATATGTATTCAATTCTTTATATTATGTGGAACCCTTTATTAATATGCGCACACACTCATCATATGTAATACTCATGTGATTAATATGCGCATACACTCAGTAATATTTATTTTCTGCATTGTATGATTCATTGTATGTATTCATGTATTCTAAAGTGTCTTTGAGACTATGAAAAGCGCTATATATAATAAAATGTATTATTATCATTATTATTATTATGTAATACTCATGTGATTAATATGCGCATACACTCATCAATATGTAATACTCATGTGATTAATATGCGGGGGCATATATATATATATATATAGGGGCGATATAGCTCAGGAGGTAAGACCGATTGTCTGGCAGTCGGAGGGTTGCCGGTTCAAACCCCGCCCTGGGCGTGTCGAAGTGTCCTTGAGCAAGACACCTAACCCCTAACCCCTAACTGCTCTGGCGAATGAGAGGCATCAATTGTAAAGCGCTTTGGATAAAAGCGCTATATAAATGCAGTCCATTTACCATTTACCATTTACCATATGCGCACACACTCATTAATATGAAATGCTGCTTCATTACTATGCACATACACTCATTAATATGTAATGATGCTTCATTAGTATGCCTACCCTGTCTCCATGTTAGACCCGTATTCCTGGGGAAACAAATTTCCTTCCTGCCACCCCATCATCGACCAGCATCACTCCCCGATCAACCTGGACCAGCAGATGAGCCGGAACATGTCCCTGGGAGCGCTGCAGCTGAAGGGCTTCGACACGGTGCAGCCGGGGGAGTGGACCCTGAAGAACAACGGCCACACTGGTGAGCACGTCTAAACTCGAGAAAAAAATCCTTCCAGCCTATCCTGGAGCATTTTTTTGAGTGAATATTCGTATTGCTAAACCAAAACTTTGGGTGGGGTATTTGATTGATTGGGGGTGGAGTTAGAGGTGGAGGTGGAGGTGAGGGCAGCAGCTTAGTGGCACTGTGGGTGTTACATTACATTACATTACATTACAGGCATTTGGCAGACGCTCTTATCCGGAGCGACGTACAACAAAGTGTATAACCATAACCAGGAACAAGTATGACGAAACCCCTAGAGAGAAGTATCGGTCCAAGTGCAGGGAACAACCGCATAGTTCAACTTGGACCCTGAAGGTTAAACTGATTAACACTAACAACAAGAACGGCAACAACGCAGTCTATGGAAAAAATACAAGCAGTAGTTAAGACAGTTAATGCACCTAAGTCACCTACGAAACAGCTGCCTAGTTACAACCCTAAGCTTACAGTCATTTACAGGGGTGTAGGGAGGGATGGGGAGAGGTGCAGCCTGAAGAGGTGAGTCTTCAGTCGTCGTTTGAAATGGGTCAGTGTCTCAGCTGTTCTGACCTCTACAGGGAGGTCATTCTACCATCGTGGGGCCAGAACAGACAGGAGACGTGTTCTGGAAGTGCAGGTGCGAAGAGGGGGAGGTGCTAGGCGTCCTGAGGTAGCAGAACGGAGGGATCTGGCTGACATGTAGGGTTCGAATATCTTGTGGAGGTATGCTGGGGCTGATCCCTTGACTGCCTGGTATGCTAGGACCAATGTTTTAAATTTGATGCGAGCTATAATAGGCAGCCGGTGGAGGGTAGTGAGCAGGGGAGTGACGTGGGAGTGTCTGGGGAGGTTGAAGACCAGACGAGCCGCAGCATTCTGAATGAGTGTGTCTCCGGTGCAGTTGTGCTGCAGGTGGAGTTGGGGATGGAGGTGAGAGGTGGAGGTCTGCCTGGAAATTACACCACTCTGCAGCTGCACTTCCACTGGGGCAGTAATTCCACCAACGGGTCGGAGCACACCATCAATGGCAGGAGATACCCCATGGAGGTACACACGCACAACCTTCATGAACAGTGTTATCATCATCATCACCATCACTACCACCACCACCACCATCATCACCATCACCACCACTACCACTACTTAAATTTTATTCGGAAACCATGAAAAGGAAAGCAATGAGAAATCGTGACCTATGACGATAGCACTAGGATGTTGCACATGCACACTCATAAGCACGGTGGGTAGTTTTTCAGAGTCCGTAGTGGTATGAGCAGAGCGCCCTCTGTGTTCACAGATGCACATTGTCAACATGAAGACTGTGTATTATCCCAACTTCACGGCGGCCCTGGAAGACCCCACGGGGATCGCCGTGCTGGGAGTCTTCATCGATGTACGCTGCCGTTACTGAGAGAGGGAGTACGCGTGTGTTTGTGTGAACGAGAGAGAGAAAGTGTGTGTGTGTGTGAGGGACTGACAGGGAGAGTTTGTGTGAGAGAGAATGATGGTGTGCGTGTGTATGTGTTAGAGAACATGAATGTGTGCATCTGAGTGTTACTTTACGTCATGTAATTGGTGTTTCCTTGTGATGTGTAATTGTAATACTTGACCTGACCTGCAGGTGGCAGAGGCTGAAAGTGACAGTTTCAGTGTCCTCTCCAATTTAGTTCCTGCAGTGGCCTATAAAGGTGAGCCTGTACCTTACACTGATCTCCTCCTGGCATACCTCAACCAATCAGGTGAAATGTTGGTGTGCTAACCCCACCCCCCTCTGCAGGGAAAACTGCGCAAGTCGCGCCCTTTCCGCTAAGCAGCCTTCTGCCCATGAAGAACATGAGCCAGTATTACCGTTACCATGGCAGCCTCACCACTCCTCCATGTTCCAAAGCTGTTGAGTGGACCGTGTATGAAGTCCCTATTTACATCTCCTATAAACAGGTATGAACACATACACGCACACACACACACACGCACAATACACATTCACCCACACACAAAATAAATACACACACTTAGTAAACAGGCACACACACACACTCACACTGTGGCAATCTTCTAAAGACGGAAAGAAAGAAAATCGTCTTTAGAAAATTGTCACACTCTTCTAAACTGGAAGGTTTTGACATGCAAAATGTTGCTTAACTACAGAGAAGACTGCTTTTGTGGGTGTATTGAGTGTGTGTTCCAAAGCACTCTTCCCAGTAGTTATGAATTATTTGGCATGTCAAAACCTTCCAGTTTAGAAGAGTGTGGCAATCTTCTGAAGAAAGTGTGTGTGTGCGTGTGTGCGTGCATGCATGTGTTTTTATTGAGTGTGTGTGTGTTAATTGAGTGTAATGAATGCTTTAATGAATACTTCAAAACAGTGTGATGAAAGTTATGAAGGCATGCAATGAATATTTTAATACAGTACTTATTAACTTTGAAACGTAAAAAAAAAAAAAAGAAGTGAATGGGCTGTGAGATTTTCAGTTTTGCATCTCACAGCCTGGTCACTTATCTCACTTTTTATGAACTGTTTCACAGTTAATAAGTACTCTCGTAAAGTATTCGTTACATGATTTATAACTGTAGAAACAGGTCATGAGTTGTATTGCAGATTGCAGATGAAAATGTGCTACAGTGTAATGTAAAATGTAATGATGTGCTACAATTCGTGTTCGGTGCTGGTGCAGCTGAGTCAGTTTGTCTCGGGGGTGTACCACTCGGAAGAAGGCGCCCAACGCGCTGCTCCCCTGTACAACAACTTCCGGCACATTCACGACACCTTCAACCGCAAAGTCCACGCATCGAAGGACGCCACCCTGCTCTCCAGCGCCGCCCTGCCTGTCTACAGCCTGCTGCTCTGTCTCGCTCCCGTCCTGAGTGTGGGACTGTCCTGAGAGTCCGCTCACGACATCCTACAAACATCCCCACGACGTCCCCACAACGTCCCTGTAACGTTCCCACAAGGTCGCCAGAGTGTCCCCACAAAGACACATTGTTGTAGTGAGGGGCTTTGTGATTGACTATTGTACACCACGAGAAGAGAAGCAGGAGGGATGCATGAATCTATTGAAGCCTTTATTTATTTATCTGAGATTATCTGGACTACTTGAACTATCATTGCCATGTCTGTAACTGTACTGAATCAGCATTGTTATATATATATACAGTATATATATATATATAATTTTTTTTGTTCCCTCTTGAGATAATCAGTGAAATCATAAACTAGTGGAAAAGCCATGATGTACAGTTAGAATGTCCAACCTTAGTCCGGGTTTTCATTGTTAATTGTTACTCAGCACTTAATTGATCCATTAAAGATTTTTATTACACAGTTAACTGGCATCACCTGGTTTCTTGTGTCTGAATTGATTGCTGATTTTACAATGATTTTAAATTCACTGTCCATGTTCTATTGGGTATTGTAGTATAGTGATCACTGATTGTGTGTAGTTCACTGTCCCTCTGCTGCTGGGTATTGTAGTGATTCCAGGAATCAGCACGTTTCAAGGGTTTCAAGAGTTCCAGAGCAGCAACATTCAGGTTGCAAAAACAATCTCCACTCCTCATTGTGATATTTCACACACAATGATTTTCAGATTTTAAAAACATTTGGTCTCTCAGATATTATATTAAATTCATAACACTGCCAACCAAACACAACAGGAGTCACTGGTGCCATTCCAGCTGGCTAAATCCCTCCCACTCTGGGCAATGGTAGTACCAAGTGTGCATTGTCCTGCAGGGCTAACGGTCACAGTTGGCACTGGTATCCACTCATGATCTTAATCAAACTCCAGTCACCATCTGTTCATGATCTTAACCATAACTGAGCCGTAGGTCTGCTGATGGTGTTAACCATAACCCAAACACAAGTCTATTTTAGATCTTGACTGTAACCCAACCAAAAGTCTACTCATAAAGTTAACCATAACCTAACATATGCACTACTTCTTTCTGTATAATATGGCCTCATAATCAGTAATTGATCAATTAATCCATAATAAAATATTGATAAATATGCACCTCTCCATGGGGTGTTTTAGTGTTATCTAGGAAGAAGTGGTTGCTATCTTTTAATTAGCACAGTTACATTACTGTAACATTACAGTATGTGCAACGTTAATTTACATTGTACAACATTTTGTAATGTACAATTGTGTGAGTAACATTGCTGTATTAGTACTGTGTGAGTTACGTTAATGTTTGAGTACTGTATGAGTACCTTTATTGTATGAGTACTGAGTGAATAGCATTACTGTACGAGCACTCTATGGGTAACTTTTTGCGTGAGTACAATATGAGCAGCATTAATGTTTGAGTACAGAATGAGTAACATTAACATTTTAGTATTGTATGAGCGGCATTACTGTATGCCATAAGGTGATTTAGTATTTTCCAGTGATTCATCTCGTGTTGATTTAAATCATAATTTATTGATAAAACACAATGGCTGGCTGGTGTGTGTGCAGTTAGCGCTGTGTTTCTGGGCTAAATAAAGTCAGGTCTCAGGAAACTAGCCTACCATTCTGTCCTAGGGTTGCCTTTGGAGATGATAACCTAACATGGCAGATTTAATAGGAACTTACGCTAGTCTTCTGGAGTGTGAGGCAGAATCACTTCTTCATCTCTCATGCTAAATTAGCCAGAATGGAGACAGAGAGAGAAACTGCAGCTGGAATGATGGGAATGAAAGACCCTTCAGTGATCTGTCTGTCATTTTGAAGCTGGTAAAGAGCATTAGTCTGATGTGTAATGACTGATACATAATGATGTTTTTTCACATTGCTTGAAATGGAAATCACTCATAAATTCACATGACCGCTCATGTAAATGGATTTGATTTTCATCATCTATCAACAGATAAATGGACTACAGATAAATTATCCAACCCCTCAGGCTAACAGAGTAAACCATTTCAGCACCAGCATTACATAGGGTAGGGTATAGTAGTACATACAGATGTGTAGCTCTCTCTCTCTCTCTCTCTCTCTGTTTCTCTCGCTTTCTCAGCGTTAAATGAAACTCGGAGTAGCCTTAGGAGATGATAAACTAGCGTGGTTGATTTAATAGCAACTTACACTGGTCCTCTGGAGCATGAGACAGAGACGTTTCTTCTTTCTCAGGAAGCTAAATCAGCTGGAAGGGAGACAGAGAGGGAAACTGCAGTTGGAATTTCAGTATGAAAATAGAAATATTGAAATGTAGACACACGTTAGATTACAGGACTGAATTACCCTTGATAATGAAAAATACTTTCATCATGTTTTGAAATTCAGTGAACAAAATATATTATTTTATTTCTTTCTTTAAAAACAGGGGTGTACAGTGTGACATGGGCAGTGTGCAAGTGGGGTTATGGGTAAACCTCCAGCTTTATTCAGTGCTGGATGATGAACAGTGCGACTAAAACTGTATTTTCAATGTTGTTATATACAATGGTCCCTTCATAAAACTGATGAAAGAAACGGTCCCCACGTAAATCTCCAGAGAGCCTTTATCATGGAGAATGAGTAAGAGATGGCCCGCATAACTCACATGAGAAAATATCATCCAGCAGCTGGTTAGCATTCTGGACACTCTCTTCCCAGAAACCAGTCGGTCAGTGGGATGCTATGCTGTTAGATGGTCCAGAGTGCCAGTACAAGAAGAAAAGACAGAATACAAATTCAGAGTGTTGTATTCTGCAGCAAAATGAGCTTTCAATTTTTTCGTACTAAACAAATGGGGCACTGTCCAGTTTATCAGAGGAAATATGCGAGCAGCTAAGTTCACCCAGAGCCTCTTTGCCCTCAGTGTCTTCACCTTGCGTTCAGTCCAATTCAGATGTCAAGTCTCCCGAGAGCTCCAAGCATTGAACTCTGCATTCGCCTCAACTTCAGTTTCCTTTTAATATCCTGCATTAATGCTTTCATTACCTGTTCTAATGTTCAGTGCTAATGCACTGTGCTAATGTGCTGATCTAATGTGCTGTACTAATGCCATGTGCTTATGTGCTGTGGTAATGTGCTGTGCATATGTACTGCGGCAATGTGCTGTGCCAATGTGCTGTGCTAATGTGCTGATCCAATGTGCTGTGTTTATGTGCTGTGCTAATGCCATGTGCTAAGGTGCTGTGCTAATGCTCTATGCTAATGTGCTGTGCTAATGCTCTATGCTAATGTGCTGTGCTAATGCTCTATGCTAATGTGCTGTGCTAATGCAATCCTGTGCTGTTGACTACATCTGGCCCTGACAGCAGACAGATTTCTCCACTGCAGTTTGAGTAAACCTGCCGCCGTATCACTTCTGCGTCTGCACTCCTTTAGGCAACACGTCTCCATGAACGACAGGAAAGAAAGACGACAGCCATCCACATTCCAGTCTGCTGAGAGCAGCCCCAGCGGCCGCCCGCGACTCATCCCCGCTCCTCCTGTGCCAGAGGAAAGAGCAACGGATAGCTGAAGTGCAATGGGCAGAGATGGTTCTTCAGTCTGAGCAGGAAGACAGGCAGTACCTTTGCTCCACCACACGGGGCTAGGACAGAGGGAGTGCAATCTTTTTTTTTCCCCCACCACCTTTCAGGAGGTCAACTTTATTTTTATTTAAAATTTGCAGAAATGATGTGCCAAAGCCTCTGAGAGGGAAGGATGGAACAAAAACAAAAACAAAATTATGCAAACAAAAAGAGCTGGGCGCATATCTCACTTTTCTATCCTCTGACTGAGTGTCAGTAGCATCTATAGAACACTCCAGCTTTGTCTGTAAACGGGTTCTGTAATTCCTGTGGATTAGTGTCGCTTTGTCTTGCACGGGATGCCAGTTTCACTCCAGTGTGCCAGCCTGCCCGCTGTGATCCTGTGAGGCGCTGGTGCACCCTTTGGTAGGAAGCCAAAACTTCACTGAATGATTTAGACAGGCCTCAGGGAACCTCAGCCCACCATTCTGTCCTGGAGTTCCCTCTGCAGATGATAAACACGGTTGATTTAAAGGAAACTTGCGCTGGTCCTCTGGAGCGTGAGAAAGAAACACATCTTGTCTCTCAGGAAGCTAAATCAGCCGGAATGGGGACGGAGAGAGAAACTGCAGCTGGGATTTCAGCATAAATATAGAAAAATTGAAATGGAGACACTGGTTAGAGACTGGGAACTACAGGCTTTAGAGCAAACTGCATGTCATTTTGATGCTGGTAAATAATGGCCTTTGATGCTAAGGCCCTTAGTGTAAGGGAAGTTTTTCTGAGTTTCCTTCCGGTTTATGCACATACATCCCAGACACAATAGCTAGATCCCTTGTAGATAGCATTATACTTCTGGCTAGATTGTTAGTAAGCAAGCCGATAAACACAAGCGTAGCTTGTTATGCTAGCCAAGTTAGCATTGCTAGTCCATAACTCGCTTACTAAACTAACATAGTTCCCTACGAAATTCAACACTACTTTTACCTTTGTGAACCACCCCCTTAACCCCTTTTGAAGTTCATCAGTCATTCTGCTCTGAGAATAGCTTTCATCCCTTAAAACATGAGTTAAAAATAGCATTGTTCCAAAATTCAGTGGTGAACAGTGAAAAGGCTGAAGAATGCTTGGGTTTTACAAGTGCAATGTAAAAGTAAATTACATATATAAGACATGATGTTGTGTAACACATAATTTATATTGGACTGCGAGTGTATGCTATTGTAGCGGGTGTAGTTCGGCTAGGCCGCTCGTGAAGCACAGTGCGGTGCGGTAAGCTGAAGGTCTTGAAGCAGGTTACCATACCAACACTCTCTGGTCACACAATCCTCAAATTCAAAAATAAGGACGATGCCCTTGGCTAGGGGCGATTTCACCTTTAGCTGCCTTGGTAATGCATATGCCTAAGAAAACCTTTGGACTCAGTCAAATCTGGAACTCATTCATTACACTACATCAGTGGTCTCCAACCCCGGTCTTGGAGAGCTACAGGGTCTGCTGGTTTCCATAGTTACTCTGCACTTCATGAATCAATTAGAGCAGTTGATTACACAGATAACTCAACTCACCTGGTGTCTTGGGTCTCAATTGGGTGCTGATTTTAAGGTGAAAACAACAACCAGCAGACCCTGTAAGTTCAGCTGGCTTAGACACTGAGTCTCCTACCCAAACGTGCCCCAACACTTTCACAGTCACTGAGATTTGCTCTTCTAGCCAAGACAGCCGAAACAATGACCAACTGAGCATGCCAGACAAGCATGCTGGGAGGTTAAATGCCTAATCAACTCAGGAACCACACCTGTGTGGAAGCAACCGCTTTCTATATCCCTCAAGCTTTTTGTATCCCTCAAGTGTTTCCTGTATTTTCGCAGTTACCTGTATTTTTAATGTATAAGTGATGTGTTTGCATCCTGAGTTACTGGTTCTAATCTGTATGAGTGTGATGTATAAGTGTGTTTAATAGGTGATTTAGGTTTTGCAATACGGCATTTGTATTGTACTGTATACTGTTTAAGGTGTAGCTAATGCAGTTACAGTATGTTGTAATGCTGATAGCTGTGCTCATCAGAATAGTGGTCCAAAGGAGGTCAAGGCAGTGCAGTCTCTGCTCACACCACCCATATCCTGATGCTGATCGAGGACAAGCACACACACCTGCTGCTCACACCATCCACATCCTGACACCGATACAGGATTCATTGCGGGGAGACAGAGGCCTCTCTGTCCCCCAGTGCAGTCACAGCTGGACTCAGGGTGAGATCATTGCATCACTCACGTGCTGAAAGACAGAACCAAAGTCCACCCCTCCAATACAGCAGGTGGTCACATGACCTACGGTCTCTCGTTCGTTACAAGGTAACAGTCTCTAAAGGCTCTTGTCTGTTAGAAACACCCTAACTCTCCAACTCTCAGACACACACACACACACTCTCACACATCATTCTCTTTCAGTTTCAGAAACACACACACTAATTCCCCAAGCCTCATTTCATCTGCCTACAATGTTCTCTTCTACGTTGCAAAATCCAGTAAAAACCACAGAAAGAGACCCGCCTTCTCGTCACAGATCTCTCTGGAAACATTTTGAGATGAGCAGGGGTGATTACTTTTGTAATATTCTGTTGTAGTGTGATCTATTTGTGCAAATAGTTTTGATTTTTTTTCTTCAGATTTTATCAGGTGCTTGTGTTTGTGTATATAGACACCCAATGAGTGAAGAGTTTACTGTGTGTGTGATTGCACGTGAATCTGTATCTAGCATATTGCCACATAGACTCATTTTAAAATGTGCTTATTTCTTTCCCACGTTTTATTTTATTTGCTTTTTTACATTTTTGTAATAATAAATAGACCTGAGAAATGGGGGGGAGGGCACACCACCCCTCCCAATTCTCACGGCCATCTCAATTTCAGAACACGCCGTCTTCTCTCCACACCGCAAACATTTTATTTCACAGAATTTACAGCAAAACAAAAGCTTGATACAAGCTGAGAATTCCAGCGCCAGCTCTGTCTACACCATCATCCTGCAGCAAACCTCCCCAACACAAAATATATTTATTCACAGTTATACAATGCATTTACAAACTTCGGATTATAAAAAGAACTGGCAGGGGACCAAAAAAAAAGAAGACGTTTCTACAAGAAACAATCTTTAGAAGGGAAATCTGAGCCTGTGTTATGCAAAAGAGAAACACCTGCTTCCGATAAAATTAACGTTTATTCTACGTTTTCGAAATTTCCCTGATTTTTTCATCAACATTCTTTCTTGAAAAGAAATGTGCCGTTTTCAGAATTCCCCCTTCTCAGGAAAAACACTGCTAAAAACCTGAACAATATAAACGCACTGGGGTTAAAAAAACGCAGCCCCCCCCCTGGCCTGTGATTGGCCCTCGAGTGGGGATGATGCGATGCGTGGTCTGGCTGTCGAGGTTTTGATTGGCTAGCGGGGAGCAAGCGTGCTGCCTAAAGCTCCAGTCTAGTGCATTCACAATTGAACAATAGCAACAAATACCAGGAACTGCAAGATCATTTCTTACCGTGATACTCTGATACCTACAATACTCTGAGACATGGGATACGGTGATCATTGGTTACCGTACACATTGAGATATTAATTTATTATGCACACCTGCTGGTTAACACAAATAGCCTGCTCTTCTAAAACAGCGAATCACGTGGCTGCAACTCAATACATAAAGCATGCAGGCATTGTGGAGACGTTCAGTTTTTTTGCTCAACCAAACTTTAGAATGGGCAATCTAAGCAACGTTGACCATGATTGTTGGTACCAGGCGTGGTGGTTCCAGCATCTCAGAAACAGCACTACAGTCTCTAGTGTTTACAGAGAATTGTGCTATGAACAAAACATCCAGCGCGTGACAGTTCTGTGGGTGAAAGCACCTTGTTACTGAGAGGTCAGAGGACAATGGACAGACACGTTCAAGCGAAGACAAAGGCCACGCATGCTCAAATAACAGCTGTTCACAATGGTGGCGTGCAGATGAGCTACAGCAGCAAAAGACCACATCGGCTTCAGCTCCAGTCAGCTAAGAACTGGATGAGGCTACAATGGGCATGTGATCACCAAATAGGGCTGACTGAAGATTGGAAAAATGTTAACTGTTCTGACGATTCTCAATTTATGTTGCAACATACAGATGGTACGGACAGAATTTGAAATAAACAGCACGAATCCATCGATCCATTCTGCCATGTGTCAGTGGTGCAGGCCGCTGGTGGAGATGTAACAGTGTGGGGAATGTTTTCTTGGCACACATTAGGCCCTTTGACACCAACTGAGCATCCATTTTTCAAATGGATAGTTCCAGCAGGACAATGTGCCATGTCACAAAGCACACATCATCTTACGCTGGTTCCACAAACAACATTCTAGCATAGTTCCCAGATATCAATCAAATAGGCCACCTTTGGGATGAGGTGGAACAGGAGGTTTGTAGCATGAATGCGCGGCCAAAAAAATCTACATAAACTGCGTGATGCTACTGAATCAGCATGGACCGAAACCCCAGAGGAATGTTTCCGGCACCTTGTTGAATCTTCGCTGCAAACAATTCAGGCTATCCTGGAGGCAAAAGGGGGCGCTAGCCAGTATGGGATCCCACAATGGGCTACAACGAGGGCATCCTGCACTGCTCCAGCAGAAAGCACTGTCCATCTTTGTGAGGGCCATAACAAGGTGTAGCACCAAAGTGTGGAAGACCATTAAAGGATTAAACACATGCACACACACAAAAGCATACATGTACACACACACACACGCACGCACGCACGCACACACACACAGCAAATTTGGTAGGGATATAACTCAAGCGCACTCCTGTTAGACTGTGGGAGTGTGCGTTCAATACGGCTGCCCCCACATGCCCACCGTGTACAATGCAGCCGTAGGGCCTGCAAGAGGGGAGTCTACACCGGCCTCCCTTTCACTGAGCAGTGAACACCTCTGAGCCGTTAGCCTCCATTAGCCTCCATTAGCCAGCCTTAGCTTTGAGCTATGTGTACAGTGCTGCTGGGTTTGGGAAAAGCGTAGCTTGGTAGCAGACGGTACTGTGTATGGGGCTAATGCTAAAACTGTTGGGACAGGAATACAGAACTGAGACAGGATGTAGTGGCAGTCATGAAGAGGGTATGAGCTGGGTATGGAATACTGGTCTGGCGGTAGAGCTGTGCGTGTACTAGGCGGATCTGCCCCCTACGGGCAGAGGTAAGAAAGTTCATAAATGTAAAGATTTGATCCAAGGTCGTGTAGCAACGATTAAAACTCCCACACAAAAGTCCCTCCTTTCGGAACTAAAAGGAAGAACAGCAGGAGGATGAAGGCCAGATCATCTCCAACTACAGCCAAACAGTGTCACCATAGAAACCCACTCCGAGCTCATACTAGAATTGGGGAGGAACACAGATTTCTGAAAACTGTCCTGGAGTGGGAAGATATTTAGCTCATTGGACCGGGAGACGAGGGGGCAGGGTGTGTTAAGAGACTAGTGTTGTTAGGGTATTACTGCTGCTGGGTTTTTGGGGTACACTTGGTGGGGGTATGTAGATAACTGGGGTACGCAGAGCAGGGATATGGGGGTAAACGAATGAGCAGCTGAAATGGTAAACAGCACAAAGACCAGGGGTTCTGACAGGCTCACGTAGCACAGCACACGCACCGTCCCGTCTTTGGGTTTCTCATTTTTGGTTTCTCGCTTTAGGCACAGTGTGGTGGGACAGGTGCATTTTGGCAGGGCTAGTTCAGGGTTCCCCTGCAGTTCTCCGCCCCGCACAGGCAGGGGATCTTCTCGTCCTCGATGGGGAACTTGTAGTCGTAGGTGATCTCCTCGTTGACGTTGATGGGCTGGCGCGAGTAGATGACAATCTTCTTCTGAGACTCCACCGTGATCACCTTGGCATAGCAGTTAGGCTGAGAACACACAAGCAGGCCAATGTCATCCTCCACCCTCCTCCTCCTCCTCCATCTAACTCCATCACTCTCAATCTCCATCTATCACCTCCACCCGTCGGACACACTCACGTTGCAGCTGTGGTTGATGAAGCGGGCGAAGTTTCCGCACTTGGTGGCGTCGATGATGGTGTCGTGATCGACGCGGAACATGTAGCTGCTCCCGATGCCCTCGTCCTCGTAGCGCTTCTCCCGCATGTCGGCGATCACCTGCAGGGGGCGCCACAAACGTCTCATTGCTCAGTCTGACACCTCAGGGTCTCAGGGCACCACCCATCTAACAGGCAAAACCCCAGTCTGGAAACCTGGCGTTCCTCCATTTTAACTGGGTTAATAGCCCTTCCTCCTCCACCATGGGGTACACTCAGGTGCAAAATGGCTGCCGTGAATCAGCCCGGTGGGGACTATACACTGGTACTTAGTTGGTCTGAGTTTCTCTTAACACTGTAGTGCACATAGATTGTGAAAGACACTATATAAGTGCAATACATTACACATTTTACATAGTTCTCAGTACATCTGAGCACTGGGATCCAAAAGACTGACTAAATGAAAAGAACTGCTGTGATACTGCTGAAGAGGAGCCGGGTTCTCTGTGAGAAGCGATGGTCGCGCCGTCAGGGGGGCTGACTGACCTGCCGGATGTTCTGGCCCACGTACTCGATGACCATCTCGTCAGCGGCGATGGGCTCCAGGGCGAACAGGCCCCAGTCGTGGATGTGGCTCTTGCAGAATCGGATCTTCTTCTTACGGAACTGAGACACCAAACACACACACACACACACACACAAACGGCAACACAAACAACAGGCCCGACACGCGGGCGACACACAACGCTCAGGTTAGTTCGGGTGGTTCAGCTCGGAGGGGGAGCCACCTGCAGGAGGCGCTCGTACATTACAGCAGTGAGGCGGCGGTTTGGGTGGGCGGGTTCAGTGAGATGCGGATCGTAGTGACGGCACTTGTGTGTTGTTATGGCTGATGTCATTGTGACTACAGTTGCATTTGTATTTCTGGTTGTGTTTGTAGTTGTATCAGCTGTGGTTAAAGTTGGTGGTTTTCTTTGTCACTATGGTTGTAGCCACAGTCGAGATTGCGGTTCTTACCTTCAGCTGGTTGAACTTCAGCAAGTCGCTGTCGCAGCTGAAGGAGGACAGCAGGCGGCGCTGTTCTGACCTCCGCTCTGACCCCGCCCGCGTGGAGGCGTGCGGCTGGGCCGGAATACTCATCCCCTACACAGGGTTCACACATTACTCATCACTTACAATTTACACAATACCCCTCCTCTTACACACACTTTACACAATACTAATCCCCTCACAGTTTACACATTACTCCTCCCCTAACACAGTTTACACAGTACTAATCCCCTCACAGTTTACACAGTACTCCTCCCCTAACACAGTTTACACAGTACTTATCCCCTAACACAGTTTACACAGTACATCTCCCCTAACACAATTTACACAGTACTAATCCCCTAACACGTTCTGTTGACTCACCTGTGTGTCTGCGGGCTTCTCGTCGGATGGCACGCGCAGGCTGTTGAGGTATTTGAGCTTGTCCTTCTTGTCGATCTTGTAGTAGCCCTCGCTGCGGGCACAGCCCGTCATGTGATCCCGCATCCCGTCGTCACGCCGCTTCCTCTTCAGCCACGGTTCGCAGGTCGGTGATGCAGAGTCAAGGAGGTCACATGATCAACACAATACTACTGCCCAGGAGGTCACATGACCAACATAATACTACTGCCCAGGAGGTCACATGACCTACCCAATACTACAGCCCAGGAGGTCAAATGACCAACACAATACTACTGCCCAGGAGGTCACATGACCAACCAATACTACTGACCAGGAGGTCACACAATTACCCCAGTGCTGCTGCCCAGGAGGTCAAATGACCAACACAATACTACTGCCCAGGAGGTCACATGACCAACCAATACTACTGACCAGGAGGTCACACAATTACCCCAGTGCTGCTGCCCAGGAGGTCAAATGACCAACACAATGCTACTGCCCAGGAGGACACATGACCAACACAATACTACTGCCCGGGAGGTCACATGACCAACACAATACTACTGCCCAGGAGGACACATGACCAACACAATGCTACTGCCCAGGAGGACACATGACTAACACAATATTACTGCCCGGGAGGTCACATGACCAACCCAATGCTACTGCCCAGGAGGTCACATGACCAACCCAACACTGCCCCTAAAACTTCTAGTATCATAGCACAGAAAGACACACTTGGCCACGCTCACACTAGGGTTGGGCAGTGTTCAGATTTTCACGTCACACCATATAAAAATAAGTTTTGGTATACTATTTTAATAGTAATAACTGAAAAATGCTGGCATTTTAATATATTTGTAGCTCTACCAACAGTTCATAACCCACTGCACTTATATAGCCCATGTTGTCATAAACATTTCAGAAGAAGGTTTGCTCCTGAAACGCCGTAATGGGTTTTAGATGAAACGCGGGCTCTGATGTGCTCGTTTATTTATGGTGAGATCCAGCAGCGGCGTGCTTCACATTCCATTCCCCTCCGCGACAGAGCGGAGAATAATGTGCGCCTGGCTCCCAGCGCGTGGCCTGGCATATTAATGCCCTGTTTAAGAGGAGCACCAGCAGAGCCATCTGCGCCTCGTCTTATCGGCCATAAGGCCACGGCGCCCTCTGGAGGAGGGAAAGGAAAGCTCTCCCGTCCCCGCTCATGGGAATAATCCTCCAGAGGGTTTTTTCCCCCGCCCGTGAGAGTGGCACTTCTGGGCAGCTTTCTCCCGCTGCTTTCCCCCATTGACCTGCTCTACGCGAGCTAACCCTTGGTGGAATGCTGTGCGTGGGGGATGGGCCTTCCCCACTGACCGTCAGGCTTTTTCTGGCCCGATGACGAACTCCAGCGACTAAACAGAGCAAAAGCGTTACCCGGGATCCCTCTGGCTTCAGCCTGGAGGTCCATCTACCTTCCCATTGGCCTTCTTTGCTCCCCATTGCAGACGTAAAGCACATAAAAGGGAGAGCCCAAGAGTCTACCATGGCTACGTATAAATGATGCAACTTCCCCCCCCCCATATGTCACTTTTTCACGTCAATTCTGCGACAAATATTTGAATACGTTCGAATCTCTGCCCCCCTCGTTTCTGGAGAGTGTGGGTTTAAGTGCTTTTTGAGCTAACAGCATTCGCATTTGCAAGTAAATAAACTGAGAATACGGAAGGGTCAGTCACTACCTATTGAACTACACGAGCTCCACTAGCCTGCGGACCGATTACAAACCGCACGAGCACAGAAGGAAGTGCGGTCGCGGTCTGAGCCGACGGGGAGGCGGCGGAAGGATATGAGGGTGGGGCACCCACAGCGTGTCGTTGAGCCAGTCCTGGCCGCTGTCCTGCAGCAGCATCCTGTCGTACGTCACCCGCAGGTGGCGGATGTCCTCCTCGTCGATGCCCTCGTTCCACAGGTCGTACAGGATGGTCATCTCCTCGAACTCCGAGCGGGGGTGGAACCGCGGGCGGGGCGGGGAGTGCACGGGGGAGTGCGCGCTGAGCAGGAGCTCCTCCCACCGCCGCCGCGCCCGCCGCGCCGGCTTGCGCACCTCCTCCGGCTCCGCCCCCTTCCCATCCGGCGGCAGCACGTTCTCCAGCTCCCGCAGTGGCAGGACGTCCCCCGCCACGCCCCGCCCTTCCCTGAAGTCCAGGGACGCCGGCGTGGGCGTGGCTTCCGGGAGCGAGTCCCTCATCGCGGGATGGACGGGGGGGAGGGGCCGCACCTCGGCTCCTCCCAGGTCCGGGGTCGTGGGGGGCATGAGGAGCGGGGACTTTTTGGGCCTCCCCGGCTTCCTCTTGGGAGGGGTGGGGTCTGTAGAGTAGGTGGTGGGCGGGGCTGCGGGGGCGCGGTCAGGGCCGGGGGCGGGCTCTCTGAGCAGGAGCCTCTCCTCCCAGCCGTCGGCCGAACCCTTCCTCAAGAGGGGGAGGGGGGTGGAGTCGGGGAAGGTG
The DNA here is from genome assembly GCF_013347855.1 of Anguilla anguilla. NCBI lineage: Eukaryota > Metazoa > Chordata > Actinopteri > Anguilliformes > Anguillidae > Anguilla > Anguilla anguilla. The sequence continues at coordinate 28,190,209 of NC_049214.1, forward strand.
GGCGTGAAGCTGAAGTCCCTGCCGGGGGTCCGGGGGGCCCCCGCGCTCACCCCGGGCGACTGCGACGGGTAGCAGAAGGGGCTGGCCGGGACGTTGGGGGACACCAGAGTTAGGGTGAGCCCCCTGGGCGGGGCCTCTCCCCCCGGCGTCACTGGCACCCCCTCGGGGCCCCGCCCCACACCGGCGGGGGGGACGTCCTCATCCGTGTGCCGGCGGCCAGGGAGGAAAAGGGCCGCGAAGGCCGGGGGGAGGGGCCTGGCGGCGGGGGGCGTGTCCGCGTCTCGGCCGGGGGTGCGGGGTCGCCCCTCCTCGGCCCCGCTCTTGGGCTGGGGCGGCGGGGGGAATTCGGGCAGCAGGCCCGTGGGCGTGAGGGGCCGCGAGTACCCCACGTCCTCCAGAGGCGGCCCTTTGCGTGCGGGCACCCCCATCTGCAGCTCCGCATCCTCAGCTGAACACAAACACAGAAACCACAGTCACACCACCGCCTCCAGCTCAACCCACCTTCATACGCACCAGGCTGGCACGGGCCCAATCAGGGCAGAATGCTCTCATCAGAGGTGGAAAGTCCAGGGGTCAGAAAGTAAATGTCCTGCCATGAGTTTCTTTCAACCATGAACTGATTAGTTTTCACCAATTAGTTCTGCCTCCTGGCTGAAGAATTGTGCTAATTAGCAAATCCAGGTGGCTAGAAGAAAATACTGGGGAGGAGTTTTACTTTCAGAGCCTGGATCTTCCACCTCTGGATGAGATGCAGGGCAATGGCAAGGGGTTTAATTTTACAGTTACACTGCCTTTGGCAGTTTATTCCACTTAGCCACAACTACCTAAAAAAATCAACACTTACACTCATTAGCAATAGAGCTCAGATGTGCCCCTTCGGCTAATTTTTATATTTTCTGATAGTATGTATTTTAGCAATGGAAAGCATAACTATTTCCATTTGATTATTGCTTTTTTAGACTAGACATAATCATTTTGATCTGGGGTAAGTACATCGGTTTCATAGCTGTCGAGGGTTCAGGGGTTGTATACAATGATTCGAAGACATCAAATAAAGAGAGATTAACTGATTGCCTGGCTGATTAACCCTTTGAAGAGTATGTTTTATGGAATGTTCTATGTCAGTGTTCTAGCACTCCATTGCTTTCAATTAAACGTAGCGATTGCTACATCAGCATTGGAATTTTCAGTCGAGAACATTCCAATCACACATTGGTGATCTTGCACCTTAAAGAGTTAATTAATTGACTGCCCATAACAAATAAGGGGTTCAAACCTGGTATTCCATTAGGAGATGGGGGCAGGAAATTGCGCTCTTGGTGGGCGTGGCCTCGCAGCATGGACTCCTCCCCTTTCAGGGCTGACCCACCGTAAATCTCTCGGTCAAGCTCCGCCTCCTCTCCTACGCCCTCTAGCAAATCCAAAGTGGACGGCTCTTCAGAAAAGGGTGGGGCCATGGGAGAGCTTAAGGCTTTAAGCTCCGCCCCGCCCTCTTCAGACGACGATGACGACGACGAAGAAGCAGACGACGATGACGACGACGTTCGAGGCCCCTCGTCTTCCTCCCCTTCGTCCTCCACGTCCACCGCCTCTTCCTCGTCTTCCTCCTCCTCCTCTTCCTCCTCCTCCTCGGAGCTGGAGCTGTAGCTGGAGGAGTCGTCGCTGTCTCTGGAGGAGCTGGAGTCGGACTTGGACGAGGCAGAACTGGCAGCGTCTAAGAAAGCACACACTCGTTGGCCACACAATCCCAGCTAACACAAAATGTCCTCACATGTTATAACAATGTTATAACATTGCCACGACATTGCAGCAACACTGTAAGAACATTTTACGATAGCAGGGGTGGTCATTGCCTTTCCGTTTCCGTAGTTACCTTCATCTGAGGAGTCCGACTCCTCCCGCTCGCTGGCGTCAGAGTCCAGTTCGTCATCCTCATCCTCGTCTACCTCAACCTCCTGAAGGAAGCAGAGGGCCACGTTTTTAAAGCACAGCTGCAGTATTCACACCCCAAACACTCCCAAGAGTACAGTAGCCATATAGGGACTTACATAAAGCCTCCCGTTCTCACCTTTCCACAGGACAGCCTATCAGAGCCTCTCAGCTCGTCTGGCTCCTCCTCCTTGTCCGATGAAGTCTCCTCCTTCCCAGAAGTCTCCTCCTCGTCCTCCTCCTCTCCCTCGCTGTCGAGCTCCAGTGGCCGGCCGGGTCTCCGTCTAAAAGCCCCGCCCTCGTCATCCTTTCTGGAAGCTTCTGAGACCAACACACAGACGTGTTAGCACCGAGAATGCACACAAATGCGTGTATGAACACAGAATATACAGCATCCCGGCTGTATCTGAGACGCGGTTCCACTCGGGCACGGGACTCTCACCTTCATCCTCCAGATCCTCCTCTGCGGGCGTGGACGGCCGCGCCCTCTTGGAATCCCCCACGGAGGCGGGGTCGGGCGGCTCCTTCCTTTTCACCTGAACAACGCAGAGCAGTGAGCGTTCCCACCCACAACTAAGGACCTGCTGTCCATCACTCTCCGGCCACACACTGGCAGGGACGGGTGTCAGCAGGGACATACTTCAGCAAGGACGTGTTTGTTAGTAAGAACACGTGAGCACTACAGCAGGGATACACTTTTTTTGCCGGGGGACACATTTTGGCAGGAACATGTTTCCATGGGGCCTGGTCCGGATAGTGTATGTCTGTTCTTGGCAAGAACATGTTTCCATGGAGCCTGGTTCTGGTGGGATAGGTCTGTTTTTGGCAGGAACTTGTTTCTGCAGGGCCTGGATAAGGTAGGGTAGGTCTGTTTTTGGCAGGAACTCATTTCTCTGAGGAGTGGGGCCTAATTCTGGTAGGGCGGGTCTGTTTTTGGCAGGAAGACAGGAGCGCAGAGGCAGTACCTTGAAGGAGGGCAGGCGGATGGCCCCGCGGAGGCCCATGCTCAGGCCCAGCCCCTCGAAGCCAAGTCCCTCCCCCTGCTTCCAGGTCTCCAGCGGGCTGGACCTCACAGGCTCCTTCGGCCGCGCCCTCTCCTTCTCCTCCTCCCTCGCCTCCCCGCTCTTCACCGGGGTCACAGACGCCTAGAGAAATACGCACGACCTCAGCTTTAGACCACAACCACAGGTTTAAACCATGACCGCCTTTACACCACATACACCTTTATACCGCACATACCGTTGGACCACAACCACACCTTTTTAGCAACATACACGCTAAAACCACCAACACACAAACATGCACATGCACACGCACACAGACACACACACACATGCACCCAACACACGCACACGCACCTTGGCCAGGCGCTCCTTCCTGTCCCACCACTCGTCGAAGGTGCGGAAGGCCACGCCCTCCACCATCTTGCGGCTGAGGTCCCTCTTCATGATGGCCTTCAGCTCCTTGACGATGATGCCCAGCACGGCGTCCACCGTGGCCCGGTGCGGGTCGTCCTTCTGCGGCTCGTACCCCGGCGGCGGCACGGCCGGGTTGAAGTGGGGCAGGGCGGGGGCGTGCCAGGGCGGCGCCCCGTACGGCACCCCGTAGGGCAGCCCGCCCGGGAAGGGGGGGTAGGGGTAGGAGGGGTGCTGGCTCTGGGCCAGGCGGCTCAGCATCTGTGTCTGCATCTGGAAGGACATGTGACCGCCCCCCCACTGCAGGAAACACCCTCCCTGGGGCAGCGGGCCGGGTGGGAACGGGGGCGGGTGGGGGGGCAGCGGGGGCAACATCGGGGGTAAGTGGGGGGGCGGGGGCAGGGGGAAGCCCGTCTGGGGAGGGGGGAGGGGCGGGAAGCCTGGGGGCGGGATGGGGATGGACGGGGGGGCGGAGTTCACCACAATGCCCTCGGCGCAGTCGCCCCCGGCGATGGGGGTGCCGGGCATCTCGTCGTCAGAGATTTCCATATCTTCACCAGAAGAGGAGCCGCCCTGGAGAGAGAGAGAGTTATTCTGCCTATAGTTGTTCATTTCCAAAAACACCAGTCTCCTCCAGAGTAGGGACCAGCACTGAAGCAAAAATAAACAAAGCTCGATAAACAGTGTATAATTTATGCTTTTATACAAGGCAGAGTTGGGCAAGACGTTTAGCACCATCCCAATCAATTACTAGTTGGACACACCACCTCAATCAATTTCGTTTGATTGACTGATCACAGCATGGCTGCCTGCAACCGACCCCCCCTTCCCAGCGCTCTCTTACCCCACAAGTCTGAATGAGCCCTTGTATTTCACCCTCTCCAGATTACAGGTCGACCTACACACCAGTCTGGCTGATAAGACAGGCTGCGCTATCAGCAATAGGCAGTTATGGACGATGATTGTATATTTTTCGTCCCAGCTCGCCCTCTAGTGTTTAAACAGCTCTCCCACACACAGCTCACAAACCCTCGGAGCACAAGGCTGTGGACATGTGCTGCAAAAATGACCGTTTTCCCGCTCAATTGAGCTACCTTGAAGATTAAATTACAGGTAAAAACGCAAACGCAAGTCAGGGGCTGCGTTAGATGCAGTGTATGTTACATATAGGCATATGTTTCATGCTTGTTGTTTGGTGACACCTACTGGTGTTTTGAGAAAGTACAGGTTAACCAGGATGTGATTGACATAAGAGTTCAAGGCCCTGTGTACATATACATACATACACACACACACACACACACACGTATATATGCGCAGGATAATTATTCGTGTGCAATAATAAAGCTACCGACTGAAACAGTGTACGGTGTGAGAAATTGGGTACGCGCCAGTAAAACTTGAAGTCTTCATTCAGAAAGCCTGCTACACAATCTGTCACAACGTACCCGGTCAAAAATTCCTCGTATTTTAAAAACATTAAACATCGTAGTTGTACAACCCTAATCTATACAAATGGCGTCACGGCCTGATTCCGTGATGAGCCCGTAAGCTATTTGATTAGTTATTTTATTAATGACCGTGCAAACTCTCGCGTTTGCAAAATTGCGTTTGTGTGTTATGTATTCGGGTGGGCAATGTCTGTTCTGGTAATGTGATATTATTATTTCTTTTTCTGGCATCAGATAAGGCGTGCTAGTGCAAGTTTGTAATGTTGCGCTTGTATGTGTTGTTTTTACTGTTTATATGTACCAAATGTCTACCGTGTAAATGTTTCTGTTTAAATTTTTTTTTGGTTGAATAATACAAACATCACAGCTGTTTTTCATTGAGCGTTTGCAAACAACGTTAATCCTACACATTTCCGCGTCACAAATCCACGCACTGCCAAACGGAGCAAGGGACAAACCAACCTAACGTAGACGGGTGTACTTGGCAGCTACCACTGCAGTCTAGGTTCACAGGGGGTAATTTTTTATTCATTTACAATTTGCGTGTAATTAATTTCAAGTGCGTTTATTTTATTTTCTTATGTTATAGATTATTTCGGTAATTGGTATCTTGTTTTCTGTATTGTTAATTTATTGTAGTTTGGCTGTTTTTGTTGTAAATGGCTGCATTTCTTTATTTTTCGTTTTGTTAGGTTAGTTTTCATTTTCTAGTATTTTTTGTTCACTATATATTTTGTACTGCATTACGTCAACCGGCACTGTAAAAAATAAAATTCTTTGACATCACTGCTACTTCCCCACAATTCTTTTTGCCTCCGGCTATCACTTACAAATGGTCCCTATTTGGCACGTCTCAAACACTTGTTCTTTGCGCCGTTTGTGCAGCTGTTCTGCAGGCTCAACACATTTTTTTAGGCATGAGAATATTTGCCAATGGAGATGTATAGGCTATTAGATAACACTCGTGTCCGATTTATTTTTGTGACAAGCACTGTGAGACGCAATGTTGTGGACCATTAAATAGGCTCAGAGAAGTTGATTATCTTGTTCAGGCGAAGACAATTTTAGGATGCTTTCTGATTTATAAACGGGTCATGTGTAGGAGTTTATTCAAACGTACGGACATTTAAAAAAAAATCTTTCGAAGGAGCACTTCAGAAAACTTGTATGCTTACATTCAGGATTCCACGATGATTTTATTAAAGACCCCTGGTGTGAATTCTAATTTCTCATATGCAATTTGCACTTCGTGTTTTCACATTTTTTCACTAGGTATCCAAAAAAG